>NC_056750.1:530143539-530371789 GCF_019279795.1 Protopterus annectens | reverse complement strand
GCACTGCTTCTGCATCGGACCACGCGGCAAAAAAGACTGGGGATATGGCGTCGGTCATGCGCATTAGTACCCTGACGTACTGACGTCAGTCTAATGCGCCCTGACCGACGTCAGCCTTATACTCTGGTATTCGGGCCGACTGGATGCGGACTATACCCAATAGTTAGGACTGCAGCAATGGGGAACGAAGAACATCTGCACTTGTTAAATGTGATAATTACCTGCATGTCATTGATGCATAGTTCTGCATGCTCAGACATATGTGATAATTACTGCACCTAACCTGCTGAGTAGGCACTCATTATATTACCTGGTGCAGGTGTGACAGACTCATTAACATTTATTAAGAGACCAGAGTAATTCAGTAAAAATAGTGTAACACATGCATAATGCTGAGTAATTCCTCCTACCTAAATTCTACACAGCAGTGACAGAGCCAGGAATATTGCCCAAAATATATGGTAGCTGTATGCTGGTACTAGTCTGCAAATAATAATGCCTGATTAAGCAATGCCAAACTTCGGCAATAAAATACATCTCACTAAGCCTCTTACCCCACCCAAATATATTTTGACTACATGTTCAATACTGTTTTTTGACGTAAATGCTATAGCATACTGTAAATACACAAATACAAAAAGTCAAAACATTGCCCTACATACTGAATTGAGCAATGCCAGAACTACTCTAGTTAAATCCTACACAGATCTCACAAAACACCTACAAGTGAAAAGGGACAAAAATAAGAATTAGGTTTCTTATGCACATAGGAAGCACACTTCATAAAACTGGTAGGCTTATGCACATAGGGAGCACACTTCATAAAACTGGTAGGCTTGTCAGCCATGCCAATGACCAAACTCTAGCCAACAAAAATCAAAAGAAAAACTCAACAAGATATTGTATACAAAGAGTGTTTTTTTAACAAAGGAAGTAAGGAATAATAAAGATTATAGACTTACAATTCATCAAGTTGTCATGTACTAACTATTTTTGTCCCAAATATAACCTCTGTACTCATTATGCACCTTTCATTTGAATTCTGTTTCATTACGTTTTGACAGAATACTGCAAACTTCATTTTCTGCAAAATTTTGTAAAGAATTTTGTAAATGCTTTCTGTACAATTTTGTAAAAATTTCATAACATGTCTGGAGGTTTTCCCTGGGCATCTTCTGAAAATGGCCTTCCACCCAGTTGGACTACCCTGTTAAACAAAAGTAAATAACTAAAATAAATTAATTACCAACAATGGTAGAAAGAATACCTAAAATGTATACAAAAAAAGGCCTAATACCAACAATGATGCAAAAAGTTACCTTAACAGTATCCCAAAGGTAAAGAGAAAAAAGAGGAATGCAAAATAAATAAGAATAGTAAATGTAAGGAACAGATAAAAAAAAGTTAATAATTCTATTTTTACTCAACATCTAACAAGGCACCATAGAGCTTGCGTGAACACAACCCCAATCAAATCATTAGAGCAGCAAATGAGATCTGAGGTAATTGTCAAGTAAGGAGTATTATGGGTAAAATGACGAGCTTGAGAGTCAGATCCAAGTATCTAGCGAGCTTATTTGAGTCGTATCCGAGGGTCTGATCCAACCCATACTTTGAGAAATTAATGAAAATGACATCAGAATTAACCTTACACACATGTGCAGGCAAATGTGAGTGGTCTGATATTCTCATAAGTCCAGTGATGAAAAGTGCACTCCATGCCTGGAACAAAAGGATGAAAAAAGTCTTAAAATGCAACACAGCACATATAGAACTGCCATGGCTTTTGCAAACCTAGCACACCCAGATACTTGCCTTATCATTCAGCTCCTTAAAGGTTGCTGCAGTATAGTCTTGGTCATACCATCTGGAAAACGGTTATGTACTCACCATAACGATCGATGTATGTGGTCCATCTCGCCTGCATTCCTTACTCATGGGGTTCGGAGCCAAGAATCGGCTCAGACTCACCAAATTTCTCTAGCACAAAGTCTCTAATTGGCTGGGCTAACCCGGTATCCCAGGATGCACCTCGCCCTAGCCCAAGATCTTATTTGCAATCATAAAAATCATAACACTCATAACCCATACTCAAACACCGGAAGAAATTCCAGCCAGATAAGGGAACCAAATCACTGACCATGAAGGGTTTACAGAGCCAATATTCTTCCAAATCCTCTAGGAAGGGGGCAGGTGGGAGGGTACGTAGGAATGTAGGTGAGATGGACCACATACATCGATTGTTATGGTGAGCACATAACTGATGTTATGTGGTCCTATCTCACCTACATTCCTTACTCACGGGACACCGTCCCCAGCACCTCTATCCTGGGAGGCTCCGGAGAACCATGGAACCAAAGGAAGCCCGGCCCCTAGAAGCCACGTCCAGCTTGTAATGAGTAATAAAAGTGTTGGGAGAAGCCCAAGTGGCAGCAGCACAACTATCATCCAAGGAAAGCCTACTAGCATGGAAAGCTACTGACGTAGACATAGCCCTGGTAGAATGAGCCTTGACGGGAAAGGGTAAAGTTCTGTCTGCTGATGAGTAGATGAATGAAATACAATCTGTGATCCATTTAGAAATTGTGCCCTTGGAAATGGGACAACCTGCTCTGTTCTCTGAAAAGGACACAAACAGTTGATCAAATTTCCTAACATGCTTAGTCCTATGTAAATAAAATCTCAGTTGTCTGTGCACATCCAACTGATAAAACCTGAACTCTGCTTTATTGGAAAAGTCCGGAAAAAACACTGGTAGCTCAATAGATTGATGGAGACTGACAGTGGATGACACCTTTGGAAGGAAGGACAGGTTAAGCCTCAGGGAAACTCTGTCCTTATGAAAGTTCAAATACAGAGGTTTAATGGACAAGGCTTGAAGTTCCGATACCCTCCTGGCCGATGTAATGGCTATCAGGAAAGCCATCTTCCAAGATAAGAATTTTAAGTCGCAAGTGGCAGCCGGTTCAAAGGGTGGTGACATAATAGCTTGTAGCACAAGTTTCAAGTCCCATGGCAGTACAGGTTCAGAAACTGGGGGACAAAGTAACCAAGCGCCTTTTAGAAAGGCTCTACAGAGTTTGTGGCCCATAAGAGAGGGCTCAGAAGATGTGTGAAAATTGGAAATTGCAGCCAACTGTACTTAATGGTAGTGAGCACGGAGCCCTGATGGAATAACACAGCTAAAAAATCTAAGATCGATGGAATAGGGGCTGTAAAGGGGTCCAAACCTTGGGCCTGAGCCCAAATGGAGAATCTCCTCCATTTGCTGGAATAAATGTTCCTGGTGGAAGACTTATTAGAAGACAAGATGTGCACTACTTCAGGTGAAAAGGAATGTCGCCTGACTAGCGACGGAAGTGGAGCAGCCAGGCTGTCAACCTGAGAGCTCGCAGGGATGGATGAAGTTGTCCTGACATGTGAATCAGGAGGTCCGGCACTGGGTCCAGAGTCCACGGACAGTCCAGTGCATACCATTGAAAAAAAGGGAACCATACTTGTCGAGGCTAGTATGGAGCAATAAGGATCATCCTGCTTCCCAAGGATATGGCTTTCTGTATCACTCTTGGTAACAGAGGAAACAGAGGGAAGCATAGACCAGACCAGGGGGCCAATCATGAGCTAGAGCATCCCTGGGTGATTTCCCCCTGTGGGGGGATCAGAGTTAAGTACTTGCTGCATTTGGCATTGAGGGGGCTGGCGAAGAGATCGCAGCAAGGCTGACCCCACCTTTTGAAGATCTAAACAGCCACTCAGTTGTTCAGGGACCACTCGTGAGGCATCAGAATAGCTCTGCTTAGCCTGTCCACTATCACGTTGGACTTCGCCAGAATGTGCGTTGCCACTAGAAACCGCTGGGAAGACACTGCCTACTGCCACACTCACATGGCCTCTCTGCAGAGGGGATAAGATTTGGTTCCCCCCCTGCTTGTTCAGGTACCACACTACGGACATGTTGTCAGAGTGAATTGAAATTGTTCCCAGAGGTAGAGAGTCCTGGAGTGAGCGCAACACCAGAAACACCGCTCATCTCCAGAACATTGATGTGCAAGTGTACCTCGTGATCTTGCCAGGTGCCTTGGACTGTCCTGCCTAGATAATGCCCCCCCATCCCATCTGGGAGGCATCCGTGGTCACCATGGCCACTGGAGACAGGAACCAAGCTCCTTCCTCTGTCCAGATTGGAGGAGCGTAGCCACCAGAGGAGGTCCTGTTTGCATCGCTCCGTGAGAAGTATCAAGTGGGAAAGACAAAGCTTTTGAAAGGACCACTGAACCAACAGTAGCCACTGTAGGATCCGCATGTGTAACCTGGCCAGAGGTACCAGCATGATGGTGGAGGCCATGGATCCCAAGAGCTGAAGAACTAACCTGACATGAACTTTTCTGAGGGGCAACATTGCGTGGATCTGAGACTGCAACACTCTTATCCTGTCCTGTGGCAGAAAGGTGCGCATTTGAATAGAGTCTAGCTCTGCGCCTATAAAAACAACATGCTGTGAGGGCTGCAAGGCAGACTTTTACCAGTTCAAAGTAATTCCTAGACGTTGGCAAAGTGAGATGGTCGTCTCCCTGGCTTGAAGGAGCAGATGCCTGGTGGGGGGGCGGCGAGAAGCCAGTCGTCCAGATACGGAAAAACCTGGAATCCTAGACATCTCAAGTGAGCTGTCACCACTTGGTAAACACCCTGGGGGCTGTGGTGAGACCAAAGGGCAGGGCACGAAACTGGAAGTGATTGGCTCCTAGCCGGAAGCGTAAATGTCTCCGGGATGCCTTCTCTATTTTGATGTGGTAGTAGGCATCCTTGAGATCAATGGAGCACATCCATACTCCTTTCTCCAGCAGTGGAAAAATGGACTGAAGTGTGACCATTCGGAACTTGGACTTCAGAATGTAGCAATTCAATAGACTGAGATCCAGAATGGGTCTCGGGTCCCCTGTCCTTTTCGGCACCAAAAAGAGTCGTAAGTTCCTGATCTGACATGGTCTGAGTGAACTGGTTGGATGACTCCTTTTTCTAGCATCTTTGCAACTTCTAGTGCTGCTTGATCCCATTGACTGGGTGGGACGTCCGGGATCCTTCTGACTGGAGGGGGTGTCGACGCAAAGGGAATAGTGTAACCTCCGGTAACTATTCGGAGCACCCAACGATCCTGGGAGATGCTTTCCCAGGCTTCCGGATGCAACGAAATTCGGCCCCCGACTGGCTCTGGAATAGCAGTCAGGCAACACCTCAGGAACACTGGAAGAAAGAACCGCAAAAGGAATCGCGGTCTCCCGAGTTGCAGGGGCCTCTTCTGCCTCTAGGATGGCGTCTTCCAGAATAATTCCCCCCCTCTGCCTCTGGAGGGGGACTCACCTTGAGCTGCGGGAAAGGACCTCAGACTTTTTGAACCACATCTTCCCTCCTCTCTGAGCCTTGGGATAAGGCCTAGAAGGGAGAGAAAAACAGGCCCCTATGGCAGATAGGGTCTTTCCCTCCTGTTCGCATCTGGTGAGGGTGTCTTTCACTTTGGGTCCAAAGAGAGTGGACCCATCAAACGGGGAGTCAGTGAAGAAAGATTTAAAGGCCTCCGCAAAATGACACAGGCACATCCAGGCTTGCCTTCTGAGAGCTACCCCTGAGCTAGCTGCCCTACTCGCCCCTTTGGCTGCATAAGATATGAGCCTCAGACGAGTTGACAATGCACCCTAGGGTAGACAACTGGGCGTTAACAGTCTGCGCTACCGCCTCAGGCATGTTACCCATCAGAGTATCTCTTAGCTCCTTCAGGAGAGCTCTTTGGAGCAGAGTGAAATGACAGAGGTAATTAAACGACCATAAGGTAAAGGTCGCCGAAGACAGGGTACGCTTCCCATACTGGTCCATACTCCTGGACTCCTTGTTAGGAGGGTGGACTGAAGAAGCCTCTGCAACTTCCTGCAGAGTGGCTGCCACCGCCACCACCAAGGCATCTACCGAAACCCCTTTGGTAAGGAACTCTTTCCCCGGGGGAGCAGACAGGAACTTGTTTGGACATCTGGGCAACGGTTCCATGGAATCAGAGTTCTCCCACACCCTTCGACAAATCAAGTCCAGGAGCTCGAAGGGTGGAGACACCCAGGAGGAGGAGGGTTGAGCTCCAAAGGCCTTGAGGAATACCGACTCCTCAGAGGGAGTCTTGGAGGGACAGTCGCCTCTGTCTCAAAATCTCCAGGATGTCAGAGAGAGACCTCATCGGAGGATGACTTGGGGGACCCCTCTGATTCCTCGAGGTTGGTATCAGAAGTGAGGGACTCGTCCTGGGAGTCTATGTGCTTCCTCTTGCACGACTTCTTACTGGGAGGCTCCTCAGGCACAGACTCTGAGGGGCCCTCAAAGTAGGGGACCGCTCAAGGGGGTATCCCAAGACCTTCGGGCTCCGCCATCCATGGAGAGGGGGGCGTCAGAGGCTCTAGCCGGGGTGTAAGGGGATGGAGTGACCGATCCAGGTAATGTACCTGACAACCTGGCCAGGGCGCTCCTCATGGCCTCGAAGGCCGGTCGTTCCCCCCCCCCCCCTGAGTCAGAGGACCGACCAGTCTCAGAGACCACGACCGGAGTAGAGATTCCCCGAGCCAAAGCACCAAGGGGGAGGCTCGGAACTGACAGGAGTCCCGAGGTATCATCCTCGGGTCCAACTAAGGAAACCAGAGTGCCGAAACCAGAGGATGGAGCTGACCTGGTTGGAACCAAAGCCGGCTCCAACACTCACCTGGGGTATCAGAGCTGACACCAGAACATCACTCTGCATGGAGCACTCTGGCTCCGACGACACATGGGTGTTCTGAGGAGGAATCATCGGTACAAGAATGGGAACTGGCTGCGGAGCTGACTGGGTCGGAGCCGAAAACAATTTTGCTAACACCGGCGACTGTAGGAGCCTCTGGATCACCCTATCCACATCCAAATCAGCCTAGAGGATTTGGAAGAAATAGGAGATCTAGATCTTCCGACTGGAGACTCATGCCCGACACTGGGTGACCTGCATCCAAAGAGGTTCCAAAAGTATTGGAACAGAGGTAGACTCCAGTACAACAGATACCTCCTGCGGCCCAGAGGACAATGGAGCCGAGGAGGTAATATCCATTTCCGAGTACTTCTCCTTCGGCCCCGAGGACAGTGGAGCCGAGGATGTAGTATCCATTTCAGAGACCTTCTCCTTCGGCCCCTAGGACAGTGGAGCCAAGGAGGAAGTATCCAATTTACAAACCTTCTCCGATGGCTCCGAAGAAGCAGACGGGAGCCGGAGTTCTTTTCTTGGCCTTAGGAGGCTTAGACTTGGGTACTAGAAGGCGGTGACGACTCCAAGGCATCCTCAAAGGAGGGCTTGATCAGACCCTTCAAAATCCGTTTATTTTTACGTTCCTGCAGTACCCTAGGGCTAAAAACATAAACTGCAGGACTCTTGCAAGTGAATAGCACCAAGACAAACAGAGTGCCCATCTGTAATGGACATTTTATAGCCACATTTGGTACACTTCTTAAACCCAGAGGGTTTATGTTCCTTTAGTTCTTTCGACATGGCAAGCAACAGCGCCACACACAACCGACAGAGTCAAACACAAAAGGAGGGCGGAAACACCAACAAGCACTTAAATGGACAAGGAAACTAGCTTAAACGCTTCCTAAAAGGGAGTTAACCACTAACACAACAGCACAACACAAAGTACAGTTTTGTACCTACCATAAACGTAGATGTCCGAGTGCGCATACAGCTGCAGTCATCACACTTGGGTTATCTGCAGTCAGGCGGGTCCTCGGTCGGTCGAATTCCAAAGTCTAGGTCCAGCGTCGGTTGTCGTCACTTCTTCCCTGACGTCAGTGCGGCAGGGGTATAAAAGAGGCAGCCGACGCCATTTTCTTCAGTTTTTCTTGTCCCAGATGTCAGGTGCCCCCAGAAAGGAAGGCAATACATGATGTTATGCAAACATACACAAGTAGATAAATCAAAAAGTACAGTTTTGTACCTACCATAAATGTAGATGTCAGATAGGTATGCATCTGCAGTCATCACATATGGGTTGTCCTGCCTCAGGCAGCCCTTCGGTCGGCCGGATTCCAAAGTCTGGGTCTGGCCTAGGCTGATGTCACACTTTCCCCGACGTTAGAGCGTCTGGGGTATAAAAGCATCAGCAGACGCCATCTTCCTCAGTTTTTTCTTGCCCCAGATGCCAGGTGCCCTCTAGGAAGGCTAAATTTGGAGAAATGCAATAAAATTCCAAACATTTGCAAAAAAAAAGAAAAAAATATTATATATATATATATATATATATATATATATATATATATATATACATATACATATACATATACATATATACAAACAAATAAACCATAATAGATCCCCCAGCCAGCTAATAGAGGGGTAAGCACCCTAGGAATACCACAGAGGGGAAGGAGGGAGGGTAAACCTGACTGCAGATGCATACCTATCGGACATCTACATTTATGGTAGGTACAAAAAGTACAGTTTTGTACCTACCATAAATGTAGATGTCCGATAGGTATGCATCTGCAGTCATAACATATGGGTTGTCCTGCCTCAGGCAGCCCTTCGGTCGGCCGGATTCCAAAGTCTGGGTCTGGCCTCGGCTGATGACGCACTTTCCCCAACGTCAGAGCGTCTGGGGTATATAAGCATCAGCCGACACCATCTTCCTCAGTTTTTCTTGCCCCAGATGCCAGGGGCTAAAGGCTAAATTTGGATAAAATGCCAAAAAATTCCAAACATAATGCAAACATATATATATATATATATATATATATATATATATATATACACAAACAAATACACCATAACAGATTCCCCCAGCTAGCTAATGAAGGGGTAAGCACCTTAGGAATACCACAGAGGGGAAGGAGGGAGGGTAAACCTGACTGCAGATGCATACCTATCGGACATCTACATTTATGGTAGGTACAAAACTGTACTATGTCCTTCAAGGATGCATCTGCAGTCATAACATATGGGTAGAATACCATAGCCAATCTGGGGGTGGAGGTACTAAGAAAATGATGGTGTAGTTAAGAGACCCTGCAGGACTGCAGTAGCAAAACCTGCTCTGGATCTGGAGTATAAGGGTAAATTGTAATGCTTGGCAAAAGTATGCACGGAGCTCCATGTAGCAGCTTCTAAAATGTCCTTGGTAGCCACCCCTCTTAGGAAGGCTGTAATGGTGGCTGTGGCTCTCGTGGAATGAGGCCTAATATTCACAGGAACAGTCTTTCCATGAAAGGCGTAGCAAAAGCGAATGCAATTTCCTAATCCATTTTGAGATTGTCTGTTTGGAAATTGCTTTTCCTTGTGCCCCAGCAGCATAAGCTACTAACAGTTGGTCAGTCTTTCTGTAACTTAGTTCTGTCCAAATAGTATCGTAATTGTCTGTGGATATCCAGAGTGTGTAGAAGTTTCTCCCCTTTATTTTGTGGGTTTGGGAAGAATGTAGGCAAATGAATTGCTTGGTTCAAGGATACTCTAGATACCACCTTTGGCATGAAAGTTGGGTTGGTTCTTAACGAAACTGTCCTGATGAAAAATAAGAAATGGCTGCACTGCCATTAAAGCTTGTAACTCAGATACTCTTCTTGCTGAAGTTATGGCCAGAAGGAATGCAGTTTTCCAGGATAGAAACTGTGGATCTGCCGATGCTGCTGGTTCAAATGGAGGAAGTGTTAGTTTTTCCAGCACAAAGTTAAGGTCCCAAGTAGGTAAAGGTGGTCTCCTTGGAGCTTTGATATTTTTGATTCCTCTGAGAAATTGTCTTAAGAGGATGCGAGTAGACAGGAGGATTTACATTGTATTCTGCTGAAATTGCTGAGGCATGTATTTTAATGGAAGAATAAGACAGGCCATTGTGGAACAATTCTGCTAAGTATTCCAGAATATGTGACATGTTCATCACTGTCGCATCAAGGCCTTTTGTTGTGTTCCAAATGAGAAATCTTTTCCATTTTGCTGAGTATGCCTTCCTTGTGGAAGGGCGGCGAGCTTCCATAATAATGTCCTTTACCCTCTGGGATAAGCTGTCCTGGGAAGGAGTCATGGTATTCTCCAGGCAGTTAGCTGCAAGGTCTTTAGGTTGGGATGCAGGATCTTGTAATTTTTCTGCGTCAGAAGAGGCCATAATGGGAGAGGCCACGGTTTCGTCTGACAAGCTCTTCAACAGTGGGTACCAATGCTGCCTTGGCCAGTCTGGAGCTATCAGAATCACTTCTGGCTGTTCTGCCCTGATCTTCAGTAAAACCTTGGACATTAATGGGATTGGTGGGAAAGCATAGACTTTTCGGGCTTTCCAGCTGAATGAGAGAGAGTCCACCTTCCATGCTTGTGGATGGTATGTCCTTGTGCAAAAATTTTTTAGTTGATTGTGGGGCGAGGCGAACAGATCTATCTCGGGCCTTCCCCATGTCTGTGTTATGAATAAGAAGATGTCTGGGTGCAGCATCCATTCGTGTGCATCCATGGAAGTTCTGCTTAAGCTGTCTGCCAGAGTATTGTCTTTCCCTGGCACGAACTGGGCCTGTAGTTGTATATTTTGTTTCAAACAAAGATCCCACAGATTCATAGCCAGTCTGCATAGAGGGTAAGAGTGCATGCCTCCTTGCTTGTTTATGTACCACATAACTGTGGTGTCTGTCCTTATTAGCAGGTGCCTTGTTGAAGGAAAGGCTTGAAAGCCTCGATTGCATGCATCACTGCCAGCATTTCCTTTTGGTTTATGTGCATCTGCAGCTGCCCTTGAGACCATAGTCCTTGGATACATTTGTCCTCCATGTGTGCTCCCCAACCTCGGTCTGAAGCATCCGTAGTGATGGTTTGGTTTGCTTTTGGTTTGAAGAAAGGCAACACTCTGTTGGTCTGGCAGGCTTGAGCCCACCACAGGAATTCCTTTTGAAGGCATGGTATGATTGGAATCAGAGTTTCTAAGCTGTGACTGTGCTGAGTCCATACACTCCTTAGGTACCACTGCAATCTTCTCATATGTAGCCTGGCTTGTGGGATTAGTATTATGCAGGATGCCATGAAACCCAGGGCCTGCAGGATCTTCCTTGCAGTTAGCTGAGTTTGTCTTGTCAGATTCTTGAAGTAATCTGGAAGTTGTTTCTGTTTTACTTCTGTGAGAAAAGCCATCTGGGTGGTTGTATCTAGATCTGCACCCAAAAAGGTTATCCCTTTGGGATGGCACAAGTCTTGATTTTTGGATGTTGACTGTGTATCCCAAGGCCTGTAATAGCTGGATGGCATAACCCAAGTCCTTTAACAAATTTGTCTTGCTGTCCACTTGTATCAAGCAGTCGTCCAGATATGGGTAGATTTGAATCCCCTGAAGTCTGCAGTGTGCAATTACTGATGCCAGGCATTTTGTGAATACTCTGGGCGCAGTAGATAAGCCAAAGGGCAATGCTGAGAATTGATAATGCTCTGATCCTGCAAGAAATCTGAGGTGTCTTCTGCAACTTTGTCGAATAACGACATGCAGGTATGCCTCCTTGAGATCTAGAGTCACCAGCCAAGACTCCTTGCCCAGCATGGGAAGAAGCTGCTGTAGAGTCAGCATTTTGAATTTTGGTACAATGAGGCAAGTATTCAGTGCGGACAAGTCGAGAATAGGCCTCCATTGATTTTCTTTTCTTGGAACAAGGAATAATCTGGAATAAAATCCTTGGCCTTTTTCTGAAAGAGGTACCTTTTCTATGGCTTTCATTTGTATTAATTTGGTAATTTGCTTCAAAGCCTCTGCCCTCTGATTTGGTGGCAGGTCTGGCATTCCTTTCCTTTTTGGCAATGTGTGGAAATGGAACCTGTATCCTTTGTCTATTTGCAGGGTCCATGGTGTCCCTTGTAATGTAATGCCAATTCTTTGAGAATAAAGAAAGCTTTCCGCCCAAAGGTGCTTCTAATTGAGCCCTGGTTGGCAGGGTCAAAATAAAGTCATTGAGTGTCCTGGTGTAGCAGTTGGTGTTCCTGCACTACCTCTCTGGTTGAGAGGCTGCCACTGATGGCCTCTGTAAGAGCCTCTAGCTTGCCCTGTACCTCTGGCACACCTATTCCTGCCTCTCTGGGATCTGTCTGAGTCCGGAAAGGACCAATTCTTAGTAGGCCAATTTCTGCTGAATCTCGGTGGTTGTACTTGCAGAAAAGTCTTTGACTGCACAGATTTTGCCTTTTCTTCAAACTTCAAGACCCCCTGAGCCATGGAACCAAATAATTTTTGCTTTTCCATTGGAGCATCCAAAAGCTTAGCGTTAACATGGTCTGGTAAAGATTGTTCCTTCAGCCAGGCATGCCTACGTATAACTGCCCCTGTCATAGCTGACCTACATGAAGCTTCCAATGCATCATAACCACACTGCAAAAAATGGTTACTTACCTGCTGTGAGTTATGTACCAGATCCTGAAGGGATTTACGGTCAAGGGGTTCAGAAGAGGACAGCTTCTTATGCAATTCATCTAACAAATACTCTTGGTACTGAATCATATGAAATTGACAATTTAATGCCCTCATGGAAAGAGTTGCAGAAGTATACACTTTTACCCCATCTCTCTAAAGCTCTAGACTCCCTTTCAGAGGGTAGAGGATTTTTAGCAGTGGCAGCTGCAACCCCTTTTGGGCCCTGGGAAATTGTTTCTGGGTCATCAGAGTGGGCCTTGTACAGGTGTAGATGAGAATCCGGGACCCTGTAGTACCTATCAGGTTTGGCAGGAGCCGGAGGGAGAGAGTCAGGGGCTGTACTAGCATCAGAGTACACATCATCAATAACATTCAAAACAGAAGGTATAGCTAAAGGCCTATGCTGAGGTAAATGTAAAAAGGTCCTTAATCTCTTTCTAGAATCAGAAAATTCCTGGCCCTGCCATTGAAAATGTTCTCTCAGAGTGTAGTGTCTCTCCAAAGGAAAACTCTTCAGGAGGGGAGGCCAAAGGAATAGATTCTTCAGCATCAGAATCCTCATAGGCCGAATAAGCCTCCTCCTGGGGGTCTAACAAAGCAGAGCTATCCGTGGACTCATCTGAAGAGTGGGGGTCAGAGGGCTCAACCCTGGGCCTTTTGTCTGGTGGTGGTTGAGAGCCCCTGTCCGGATGAGGTTGAGAACCTCTAATTAGAGATAAGATCCTCTGCTAGGCTGAGAATCTGTGAGCCAGTAGAAGGTCTCTGAGAGGAAACCTTGAGAGGCAAAGCTTTAGTAAGTTTAGCAGCTTTAGCCCTAGAAAAGGCCTTAATGGACATGGATGCAGGGGGTCTGGCTGCACCACATGCAGGAGTAGACTTGTCTAAAGGAATGGTGTCGGACGTTTCCTGGACACCGGTTTCAGTAGGTAATTCAGTAACCGACTCGGCCGGGGCAGTTGGTTGAGTGGTTTCGGTAATAGGAAGCACCAAGGACTCTGTTTCAGCCGAAACAGAGACACTCGCAGTAGGCCTGACCGTGGTTTCAGCCAAAACCGCGGCCCGCATGTGTCGGTCCTTGTCCTTCCGTTTAACCAAATGTGAAGTCGGAGTCTCCGACGGCATCTTGTACACAAAATTAGCCCCAAAGAATTCCTCTGCAAACTCCGACAGACGTCTAAGAGTTCGTCGGTTGAAGGTAGCACAGGCTGAGCAGGCCGAGACGTCGTGGTCTGGGCCTAGGCAAGGGAGGCAGTAAGAGTGGAAATCCTTATGAGGTATTTGTTTCCCACAAGTTAAAAGTACAGTTTTGTACCTACCATAAATGTAGATGTCCGAGAGGTATGCATCTGCAGTCCTAACAAATGGGTTGTCCTGGCCTCAGGCAGCCCTTCGGTGGGCCGGATTCCAAAGTCTGGGTCTGGCCTCGGCTGATGTCCCACTTCACCCGACGTCATAGCTGCAGTTCAGCGGGTATAAAGGCATCAGCCGACGCCATTTTCCTCAGTGTTTCTTGCCCCAGATGCCAGGTGCCCTCTAGGAAGGCTAAATTTGGATAAATGCAAATGTTTCCAAACAATAGAGAGCAAATAGAAATAAACATGTATATACATATATACAAACAAATACACCATAATAGATTCGCCCAGCTAGCTACAAGAAGGGCAAATACCCTAGGAGTACCACAGAGGGAAGGAGGGGTAATCCTGACTGCAGATGCATACCTCTCGGACATCTACATTTATGGTAGGTACAAAACTGTACTATGTCCTTCAAGGATGCATCTGCAGTCCTAACAAATGGGTAGAATACCATAGCCAAACTGGGGGAGGAGGCACTAAGGAGGCACTAAGAGTTTATGGTGTAGTTAAGATCCCTTGCAAAACAGCAGTGGCAAAACCTGCTCGGGATCTGGAGTATAAAGGTAGATTATAATGCTTGGCAAATGTATGCACGGAGCTCCAAGTAGCAGCCTCTAAAATGTCTTTGGTAGCCACTCGTAAGAAAGCTGTAGTAGTGGCTGTAGCCCTTGTGGAGTGAGGTCTGATGTTTTCTGGAGTTGCCTTTTCCATGAAAAGAGTAACAAAATCTAATGCAATTTCCTATCCATTTTGAGATTGTTTGTTTTGAAATTGCTTTTCCTTCCATTCCTGTTGCATATGCTACCAGAAGCTGGTCAGTTTTTCTATTGTTCTTGGTTCTGTCCAGGTAGTAGCGCAATTGTCTGTGTACATCCAAGGTATGCAGCAATCTTTCCCCTGTTCTGTGGGTTGGGGAAGAAAGTTGGTAGGTGTATTGCTTGATTTAATGATACCCTGGAGACCACCTTTGGCATAAAGGTAGGATTAGTTCTCATGGACACTCTATCCTGATGGAAGATAAGGAAGGGCTGTACTGCCATTAATGCCTGTAATTCAGAAACCCTTCTAGCTGAAGTGATTGCAAGCAGGAATGCAGTCTTCCAAGATAAGTACTGTAATTCTGCTGTTGCTGCTGGTTCAAAAGGGGGAAGTGTCAACTTTTCTAACACAAAGTTCAAGTCCCATGTAGGCAATGGAGGTTTCCTTGGTTGCTTTACATTTTTAATTCCTCTGAGAAACTGTCTGAGTAGAGGTTGAGAAAAGACTGGAGGATCCATGTTGTATTCTGCTGAAATTGCTGATGCATGAATCTTAATGGAGGAGTAGGAGACACCATTGTGGAAAAGCTCTGCTAAGTATTCCAGGATGTTAGCTATGTTTGCCAATGATGCATCCACTCCTTTTGTTGCACTCCAAATGAGATATCTTTTCCATTTTGCTGTATAAGCTTTCCTTGTTGAGGGTCTGCGAGCCTCCAAGATAATGTCTTTAACCCTTTGAGAGAAATCTGGGTTATTTTTCCTTATGTAATGTTCCAAGCAGCTAGCTGCAGTGTTTTCAAGTTTGGATGCAGGATTTTGAAGTTGTTCTGTTAGCAGTAGAGGTAGTAAGGGTAGAGGGCATGCGGGTTCCCGGGACATACTCCTCAGTAGCGGGTACCAATGTTGCCTTGGCCAATCTGGAGCTATCAAGATGATCCTCGGGTGATCTTCCTTGATCTTCAGTAGCACTTTGTGCATCAAAGGAAGAGGTGGGAATGCATATGCTGTCAGGTTTTCCCAACTGAAGGATAGGAAGTCCACCTTCCAAGCAAGTGGGTGGTATGTCCTTGTGCAGAATTTTTTCAATTGGTGGTTGTGTGGGGATGCGAACAGGTCTATTTTTGGCAGTCCCCATTTCCTTTTGATGGTTTTGAAGATGTCTGGATGCAGCATCCATTCGTGGGCATCCGTGGTGGTTCTGCTTAAGATGTCTGCTAGTATATTTTCTCTTCCTGGCACAAATATGGCTTGGAGCTGAATGTTGAGGCTCAGGGCCACATTCCAGAGGTCCATTGCCATCCGGCATAGAGGATATGAATGTGTGCCTCCCTGTTTGTTGATATACCACATGACTGTGGTGTTGTCCGTCCTTATCAGCAAATTACCCTGTTGAAGAAATGGTCTGAATGTCTGAATTGCCTGTTTTACTGCCAGCATCTCTTTTTGATTTATGTGTAGGTTCATCTGGTCTTGAGTCCATAAGCCTTGTATGCACTTGTCCACCATGTGTGCCCCCCAGCCGAGGTCTGAGGCGTCCATGGTGATAGTCTGGCTTGGGTGAGGCCTGTGGAAGGGCAGTCCTTTGTTCAATTGACAGGCCTGGGCCCACCACTGGAATTCTTGCTTCAGGCATGGAATTATTGGAATTTGGGTTTCTAGGCTGTGCTTGTGCTGAGACCATAAATTCCTCAGGTACCATTGCAACTTTCTCATATGTAGCCTGGCATGTGGGATTAATATTATGCAGGATGCCATGTAACCCAGGGCTTGCAGGATTTTCCTTGCTGTAAGCTGGTTCTGCGTTGTTAGTGCCATGAAATAGAGTGGTAGCTGCTTCTGTTTTTCTGCTGTGAGGAATGCCATCTGGTTTGATGTGTCCAGTTCTGCACCCAGGAAGGTTATCCTTTGGGATGGTATCAGCCTTGACTTTTTTGTGTTGACTGTGTATCCCAGGGTTTGCAGCAGGTGAATAACCTTTTTCAAATCTTTTATTAATTTGTCTTTGCTGTCCGCTTGTAACAGGCAGTCGTCCAGGTATGGATAAATTTGAATTCCCTGAAGCCTGCAATGAGCAATTACTGATGCCAGGCATTTCATAAATACTCTGGGTGCAGTAGATAAGCCAAAAGGCAATGCTGAGAATTGATAATGCTCTGATCCTGCAAGAAATCTGAGGTATCTTCTGCAATTTGGTCGTATGGGGACGTGCAGGTATGCCTCCTTGAGATCCAGAGTCACCAGCCAAGACTCCTTGCCCAGCATGGGAAGAAGTTGCTGTAGGGTCAGCATTTTGAATTTTGGAACAATGAGATATGTGTTTAGAGTGGACAGGTCGAGGATAGGTCTCCATTGGTTTTCCTTTCTTGGTACTAGGAAAAGCCTTGAATAATGTCCTTGTTGCATAGCCGGTACCTTTTCTATAGCTCTCATCCTTAGTAAGTGGTCTATTTGCTGTAGAGCGTTTGTCCTTTGGTTTAGAGGTAGGTTTGGCATTCCTCTCTTCCTTGGAAGAGTATGGAAGTGAAACCTGTAGCCTTTGTCTATTGTCTGTAAAATCCATTTGTCTCCTGTAATGTAATGCTAATTTACTGAAAATAAGGCTAATTTTCCGTCTAAGGGTGCTGCCAGTTGTTCCCTGGTAGGTGGTTTCAGAGCCAAGTCACTGTGATTGTCCTGTAGAAGTGGTAGTGGCTGGATCTGTGGCAGTAGTTCTCTGGCTGTTAGGCTGCCACTGACATCCCCTGTAGGCACCTCTGGATTGACCTCTGCCTCTAGGGAGTCTATTTCTGCTTCTTTGTGCTCTGGTGGTGTCTGAAAAGGACCAATTCTTGGAAGGCCAGTTCTTACTAAACCTCGGAGGCTGGACCTGTAAGAAATCCTTGACTGTCTGGACAGATTTAGCTTTTTCTTCCACCTTCAACACTTGCTGTGCAGGGGAACCAAACAAAAGTACAGTTTTGTACCTACCATAAATGTAGATGTCCGATAGGAATGCATCTGCAGTCCTTACAAATGGGTTGTCCTGTCATCAGGCAGCCCTTCGGTCGGCCGGATTCCAAAGTCTGGGTCTGGCTTCGGCTGGTGTCGTACTTCACCCGACGTCATCGCTGCAGTTTTTCGGGTATAAAGGCATCAGCCGACGCCATTTTCCTCAGTGTTTCTTGCCCCAGATGCCAAGTGCCCTCTTGGATGGCTAAATTTGGATAAATGCCAATGTTTCCAAATAGTAGAGAGCAAACACATAAAATAAGCATGTATGTACATATATACAAACAAATACACCATAATAGATCCCCCCAAGCTAGCTGAAGGATGGCAAATACCCTAGGAGTACCACAGAGGGGAAGGTGGGTGGGTAACCCTGACTGCAGATGCATTCCTATCGGACATCTACATTTATGGTAGGTACAAAACTGTACTACGTCCTTCAAGGATGCATCTGCAGTCCTTACAAATGGGTAGAATACCATAGCTAAACTAGGGGAGGAGGAAAAAAGGAGAGATTATGGTGTAGTTAGGATCCCTTGCAAAACAGCAGTGGCAAAACCTGCTCGGGATCTAGAGTATAAAGGTAAATTGTAATGCTTGGCAAATGTATGCACGGAGGTCCAAGTAGCAGCCTCTATAATGTCCTTGGTAGCCACTCGTGAAGAAAGCTGTGGTAGTGGCTGTAGCCCTTGTGGAGTGAGGCCTGATGTTCTCTGGAGTTTTCTTTCCATGGTAGGAGTAACAAAATCTAATGCAATTTCCTATCCATTTGGAGATTGTCTGTTTTGAAATTGGTTTTCCTTCCTTTCCTGTTGCATATGCTACCAGAAGCTGGTCAGTTTTTCTATTGGACTTGGTCCTGTCCAGGTAGTAGCGTAATTGTCTATGTACGTCCAAGGTATGCAAGAGTCTCTCCCCTGTTCTGTGGGTTGGGGAAGAATGTAGGTAGGTGGATAGCCTGATTTAAAGACACTCTGGATACCACCTTAGGCATAAATGTAGGATTTGTTCTCATGGACACTATCTTGATGGAAGATCAGGAAGGGTTGCACGGCCATTAATGCCTGTAGTTCAGAGACCCTTCTTGCTGAAGTTATTGCCAGCAGGAAAGCAGTCTTCCAGGATAAGTATTGTAATTCTGCTGTTGCTGCTGGTTCAAAAGGGGGAAGTGTCAATTTTTCTAGCACAAAGTTCAAGTCCCATGCTGGCAATGGTGGTTTCCTGGGAGGTTTTACATTTTTAATTCCTCTCAGAAACTGTCTGAGCAGAGGATGAGAGAAGACAGGAGGATCCAAGTTGTATTCTGCTGAAATAGCTGATGCATGTATCTTGATGGAAGAATAGGACAGGCCTGTATGGAAGAGCTCTGCCAAGTACTCCAGGATGTTGGCTATGTTTACCAGTGTCACATCTTTTCCCTTTGCAGTACTCCAAATGAGATATCTTTTCCATTTTGCTGCATAATTCTTTCTTGTTGGTCTACGAGCCTCCAGGATTATGTCTTTAACCCTTTGGGATAAATTTGGGTTAATTGCTCTTATGTAATGTTCCAGGCAGTTAGCTGCAGAGTTTTCAGGTTTGGATGCAGGATGTTGTAGTTGTTCTGTGTTAACAGTAATGGGATCAGGGATAGTGTCCATATTTGTTCCCGAGACATGCTCCTCAGCAATGTGTACCAATGTTGTCTTGGCCAGTCTGGAGCTATCAGAATGATCCTTGGACGTTCCTCTTTGATCTTCAAAAGCACCTTGTGCATCAAAGGAAGTGGTGGGAATGCGTATGCCGTCAGGTTTTTCCAACTGAAAGATAGGGAGTCCACCTTCCAAGCAAGTGGGTGGTACGTCCTTGTGCAGAATTTCTTTAGCTGGTGATTGAGTGGGGATGCAAATAAGTCTATTTGTGGTAATCCCCATTCTCTTGTGATGGCTTTGAAGATGTCCGGATGCAGCATCCATTCGTGGGCATCTGTGGTAGTTCTGCTTAATATGTCTGCTAGAATGTTTTCTTTTCCCGGTACAAAAATTGCTTGTAACTGAATGTTGTAGCTCAGAGCCACATCCCATAGGTCCAGTGCCAGTCGGCATAGAGGATATGAATGTGTGCCTCCCTGTTTGTTGATGTACCACATAACTGTGGTGTTGTCTGTCCTTATCAACTGACCTTCTTGGAGAAATGGTCTGAATGACTGGATTGCCAATTTTACTGCCAGCATTTCCTTTAGATTTATGTGCAGGCGCAGCTGGTCTTGAGTCCATAAGCCTTGTATGCACTTGCCCAGCATGTGTGCCCCCCAACCGAGGTCTGAGGCATCTGTCGTGATGGTTTGGCTTGGTTGACTGTTGCAGAAGGGCAATCCTGTGTTTGATTGACAGGCCTGAGCCCACCATAGGAACTCTTGCTTCAGGCATGGGATTATTGGAATTTTGGTTTCTAGGCTGTGCTTGTGTTGGGACCACAAATTCTTTAGGTACCACTGTAGCTTTCTCATATGCAGTCTGGCATGAGGGACCAGAATTATGCAGGATGCCATGATGCCTAGGGCTTGTAGTATGTTTCTTGCAGTTAGATGGTTCTGCTTTGTTAATGCCAAGAAGTAGAGAGGTAGTTGCTCTTTCTTTTCTGCAGTTAGGAATGCCATTTGTTTTGATGTGTCCAGCTCTGCACCCAGAAAGGTTATTCTTTGGGATGGAATCAGCCTTGACTTTTTTATATTGACTGTATATCCCAGGGCTTGCAGCAGGTAAATGACTCTTTGTAAGTCTTCTGTTAGCTTGCTTTTGTTGTCCGCTTGTATCAGGCAGTCATCCAGGTAGGGATAAATTTGGATCCCCTGAAGTCTGCAATGAGCAATTACTGATGCCAGGCATTTCGAAAACACTCTGGGCGCAGTAGATAAGCCAAAGGGCAATGCTGAGAATTGATAATGCTCTGATCCTGCAAGAAATCTGAGGTATCTTCTGCAAATTGGTCGTATGGGGACGTGCAGGTATGCCTCCTTGAGATCTAGAGTTACCAGCCAAGACTCCTTGCCCAGCATGGAAAGAAGCTGCTGTAGGGTCAGCATTTTGAATTTTGGAACAATGAGGAATGTGTTTAAAGCGGACAGGTCTAGAATAGGCCTCCATTTGTTCTCTTTTCTTGGTACCAGGAAGAGTCTGGAGTAAAATCCCTTTCCTTGCTCCATAGATGGTACCTTTTCCACAGCTCTCATTCTTAATAGTTGAGATATTTGCTTTAGAGCTTCTGCCCTTTGAGTAGGTGGTAGGTTTGGCATTCCTCTCTTTCCTGGTAGAGTATGGAAATGGAACCTGTAACCTTGGTCTATAATTTGCAAAATCCATTTTTCCCTTGTGATGCAATGCCAGTTCTTTGAAAATAAGGTTAGCTTTCCGCCTAAGGGTGCTTCTAGTTGTTCCCTGGTAGGCGGTGCCACAGCCAAGTCACTGTGATTGTGTTGTTGTAGTGGTGGTGGCTGCGTCCGTGCCTCGCTGGTTGTTACCTTGCCACTGGCGTCCCATGTAGGCACCCCTGGATTGGTTTCTGCCTCTAGAACGCCTATTCCTGCCTCTCTGTGTCTTAGAGGAGTCCGGAAAGGACCAATTCTTGGAGGGCCAGTTCCTGCTAAACCTTGGAGGTTGAACCTGTAAGAAATCTTTCACTGTTTGTACAGATTTCGCCTTCTCTTCCATCTTTTTTAGTACCTGCTGTGCAGGGGAACCAAATAAATTGACCTTGTCCATGGGTGCATCCAAAAGCTTTGATTTGACATGGTCTGGTAATGCCTGTTCTTTCAACCATGCATGTCTCCTGATAACTGTGCCAGTCATGGCTGATCTAAAGGAAGCCTCCAGTGCATCATAGCCGAATGGTTACTAACCTGCTGTATGTTATGTACCATTTCCTGAACATATTTTTTATCTAAAGATTCTTCAGAGGACAGCTTTTTAGTTAACTGGTCAAGCATAAACTCTTGATATTGAATCATATGAAATTGGCAGTTCAAAGCCCTAGCTGACAAAGTAGCAGAGGTGTAAACTTTTTTACCCCATCTCTAGGACTTGGATTCCCTTTCAGAGGGGGGGGGGTTTTTAGTAGAAGTAGCTGCTACAGCTTTAGGGCCCTGGGAGATAGTCTCTGGATCTGCAAAAGGAGCCTTGTATAAATGGTGATGAGTGTCCGGGACCCTGTAGAACCTATCGGGCTTAGCAGGAGCCGGAGGTAATGAATCAGGAGCAGTGCAAGCATCATTAAATGCATCATCTACAACAGAAAGAACTGGAGGTATAGCTAAAGGCCTATGTTGTGGCAAATGTAGAAAGGTTCTAAGCCTTTTTCTGGAGTCTGAGAAATCTTGGCCCTGCCACTGAAATTGTTCCCTCATAGCATGCAAGGTTTCCCCAAAGGAAAATTCCTCAGGTGGAGAGGCTGAAGGAATGGACTCTTCAGCATCAGAGTCTTCGTAAGGGGAATAAGGAGCCTCAGGAGGGTCTGTATGTTCTGAGTCATCAGAGGAATCATCTGTGGATACTGGCTCAGGGGGCTCTGCTCTAGGCCTCTTTTCTGGAGGTGGGTAAGAGGTCCTGTCTGGATGAGGCTGGGATCCACGAATTAAAGAAATGAGATCCTCAGCCAAAGAAAGCATATGGGAGCTGGTGCTGTGCCTGTGTGAGGGGGGTTTGGCAGGCACCGTTTTTGAAGCTTTGGCTGCTTTAGCCCTGGCAAAGGCCTTAATAGACATGGCTGCAGGAGGCCTAGCAGCTCCACGTGCAGGGGTTGAAATATCCAGGGGAATAGCGTCTGATAATTCCTGAGAAACCGCAACAGAAGGTTGGATTTCAGAAGCCGATTCTACCAGGTTAGAGGAGGCCTCGGTAGAAGGCATGGTTTCGGCTGAAGAAAGAACCGCTTGCTCGGTTTCGGCCGAAACAGAGACACTCGCGGTTTGCTTAATCGCGGTTTTGGCCGAAACCGCGAGTGTCGGTCCTTTTCTTTGCGTTTTTTGGTAATTTGCATTGTCGGAGGATCCGACGGCATAATATAGGCAAAATCAGAGCCGAAAATCTGTTCAGCAAACTCCGACCGACGTCTAAGCGTCCGTCGGTTAAAAGAAGCACAGGCTAGGCAAGCTGCTACGTCGTGGTTTGGCCTAAACAATGTATGAAGTAGGAGTGGAAATCTTTATGAGGTATTTGTTTCCCACAAGATAAACAGTTATTCACTTTCTCTGACATCGGCTGAGGCAAGAAAGAGTCCCCAACGGGGTACTTAGCTTTTTAGAAGTCTTCGAAGTAGTATTCGGTAGTAGTAATCTCTGGATCTGACCGACCGGCACTTGCGAACAGCTTCTGCTTCGGGCGCCACGCGGCAAGAAAGACTGGGGAAAATGGCGTCGGCTGATGCCTTTATACCCGAAAAACTGCAGCGATAACGTCGGGTGAAGTGCGACACCAGCCGAAGCCAGACCCAGACTTTGGAATCCGGCCGACCGAAGGGCTGCCTGATGACAGGACAACCCATTTGTAAGGACTGCAGATGCATCCTTGAAGGACATCTGTGCTTTTCCATGGGAGCATCTAGAAGCTTTGACTTTACATGGTCTGGTAAGGATTGCTCTTTTAACCATGCATGCCTTCTGATCACTGTACCAGTCATAGCTTATCTAAAGGAAGCCTCCAGTGCATCATAGCCGCATTTTAAGGAATGATTACTGACCTGCTGAGTGTTATGCACCAAATCCTGAAGGGACTTACGGTCTAAAGGTTCAGGCGAGGACAGTTTTTTAGTGAGCTGATCTAACAGAAATTCCTGATACTGAATCATGTGGAATTGACAGTTTAAGGCCCTAGCCAAAAGAGTAGCAGAAGTATAAACTTTTTTACCCCATCTCCAATGCCCTAGATTCTCTTTCAGAGGGGGATTTTGGTAGAGGCAGCCGCTACAGCTTTGGGGCCCTGTGATATAGTTTCAGGATCTGCAATAGGAGCCTTGTATAAATGATAATGTGTGTCCGGAACCCTGTAGTATCTGTCGGACTTAGCAGGGGCCGGAGGCAGTGAGTCAGGCTCAGTACAAGCATCATTAAATGCATCATCCACAACTGTAAGTACTGGAGGAATAGCTAAAGGCCTATGCTGTGGTAAATGTAAAAAGGTCCTAAGCCTTTTCCTAGAATCTGAAAAATCCTGGCCCTGCCATTGAAATTGTTCCCTCATAGCAAGCAAGGTTTCCCCAAAAGAAAATTCCTCAGGAGGAGAGGCAGAAGGTATGGAATCCTCTGCATCAGAGTCCTCATATGGAGAGTAAGGGCCCTCTGGAGGATTTGTGTTTTCTGAGTCATCAGAGGAATAATCTGAAGAAACTGGCTCAGGGGGCTCTGCTCTAAGCCTCTTCTCTGGAGGTGGGTGAGAGGCCCTGTCAGGGAGAGACTGGGTTCCCCTGATCAAAGAAATGAGATCCTCTGCTAGACTAAGCATTTGAGTACTAGAGCTAGGCCTGTGAGGGGGCTTTAGCAGGCACGGCCTTTGAAGATTTAGCTGCTTTAGCCCTGGCAAAAGCCTTAATTGACATGGATGCAGGGGCCTAGCAGCTCCACGCAGGAGTAGATACATCTAAGGGGATAGTATCTGATAAATCCTGAGAAACTGTAAGAGCAGGTGGATTTTCAGTAGCAGATTCAGCCATGCTGGAAGAGGCCTCGGTAGAAGGAGGCATGCTTTCGGCCGAAGGAAGAACCGCGGACTCGCTTCGCTGAAACCGAGACACTCGCGGTTGGCTTAACCGCGGTTTCGGCCGAAACCGCGGACCGAGAGTGTCGGTCCTTTTCCTTATGCTTTTTAGCTAAATGTGAAGTCTGAGTCTCCGACGTCATGATATAAGCAAAAGCGGAGCCAAAAAACTCCTCTGCAAACTCCGACCCGACGTCTAAGTGTTCGTCGGTTGAAGGAAGCACAGGCTAGACAAGCTGCTACGTCGTGGTCTGGGCCTAAACAAGGTAGGCAGTAAGAGTGGAAATCTTTATGAGGTATTGGTTTCCCACAAGTTAAACAGTTATTCACTTTTTCTGACATAGGCTGAGGCAAGAAAGAGTCCCCAACGGGGTACTTAGCTTTTTAGAAGTCTTCGGTAGTAGCAATCTCTGGTTCTGACCAACCAGCACTTGCAAACAGCTTCTGCTTCGGGCGCCGCGCGGCAAGAAAGACTGAGGAAAATGGCGTTGGCTGATGCCTTTATACCCGCTGAACTGCAGCTATGACGTCGGGTGAAGTGCGACATCAGCCGAGGCCAGACCCAGACTTTGGAATCCGGCCGACCGAAGGGCTGCCTGAGGCCAGGACAACCCATTTGTTAGGACTGCAGATGCATCCTTGAAGGACATCAATTATTTACTTTATCTGACATCGGCTGAGGCAAGAAAGAGTCCCCAACGGGATACTTAGCTTTTTCGAAGTCTTCGGTAGCGGAATCACAGGAGCTGGCCGACCGGCACTTGCGAACTGATTCTGCTTCGGGCACCACGTGGCAAGAAAGACTGAGGAAGATGGCGTCGGCTGATGCTTTTATACCCCAGACGCTCTGACGTTGGGGAAAGTGCGACATCAGCAGAGGCCAGACCCAGACTTTGGAATCCGGACGACCGAAGAGCTGCCTGAGGCCGGACAACCCATATGTGATGACTGCAGATGCATCCTTGAAGGACATCAGTAGTTGCAAGCAAATACACCATATAGGAATACCCCAAATAGGTTGCATGTTAAAGATGTTTGTCATAAGCTCTGTCCTAAGAGGGGATGGAGGGAGGGTAACCTGGACTGCAGCTGTATGCGCACTTGAACATCTACATTTATGGTAGGTACAAAACTGTACTATGTTCTTCGTGCATACAGCTGCAGTCATCACACTTGGGTAGAATCCTAAAGCTAAGTAAGGGTGGCTGGTACTAAGCGGAATTAGGAGGGGCTAGAATGCCCTGCAGGACTGCTGTGGCAAAGCCTGCTCTAGATTTTGAGTATAGTGGAAGGTGGTAGTGTTTGGTGAAAGTGTGCACTGAACTCCAAGTAGCTGCTTCCAGAATGTCCTTGGTATGGACCCCCCTGAGGAAAGCTGCTGAGGTAGCTGTAGCCCTGGTGGAGTGGGATCTGATGTATACAGGCACTGATTTTCCATGAAATGAATAACAAAAGCGTATGCAGTGGGCTATCCATTTTGAAATAGTCTGTTTGGAAATGGCCTTTCCTTGAGCACCTGTAGCATAGGACACAGAGCTGCTCAGATTTCCTGAATGACTTTGTTCTGTCCAAGTAATAACGAAGTTGCCTGTGAATGTCCAAGGAGTGAAGTAGCCTCTCCCCTTTGTTCTGGGGATTTGGATAAAAGGTAGGTAAATGAATAGTCTGATTCAAAGTCACACTGGATACTACCTTTGGCATGAAGGTAGGGTTGGTTCATAAGGAAACCCTATCCTGATGGAAAATGATGAATGGTTGCACAGCCATGAGGGCCTGTAACTCCGAAACCCTGCGTGCTGAGGTAATAGCCGGAAGCAAAGCTGTTTTCCACAAGTATTGTAACTCTGCTGAAGAGGCCGGCTCAAAAGGAGGCAGTGTCAGTTTCTCCAATACGAAGTTGAGGTCCCAAGCTGGAGCTGGTGGTTTCCGTGGGGGTTTTATATTTTTTGCCCCTCTGAGGAACTGCCTTAATAGAGGATGTGAGAATAAAGGAGGATCCGTATTGTATTGTGCTGAAATTGCTGAAGCGTGGATCTTGATGGAAGAGAAGGAAAGGCCACTGTTTAACATCTCAGCTAGGTACTGTAAAATCTGAGGTATATTACCCAAGGATTCTGGCCCTTTGCTTGATTCCAGGAGCAAAATCGTTTCCATTTGGCGGAATAGGTTTTTCTAGTAGAGGGTCTCCTGGCCTCCAAGATGACATCCTGTACCTCCTTGGAGAGGAGAGCCTGTTGGCAAATTAAGGTATTTTCCATGCAGCTAAATTTACAGTTCTGAGCTGGCTGTGAAGGATCTCATAGTTATGCTGTGACAACAGAAGAGAAACTTGAGGTAGGATCCATGGTGGTGAGTGTGACAGGTTCTTTAAGAGAGGATACCAGTGCTGTCATGGCCAGTCTGGAGCAATGAGAATCATTTTTGGCCTCTCTGCTCTGGTTTTTAATAGGACTTTTGGTCAGTAGAGGTAGAGGCGGGAAGGCGTAGACTGTCAATGCTATCCAACTGAAAGATAGTGCGTCCACTTTCCAGGCCTGCGGAGGATAGGTCCTTGAGCAGAATCTTTCCAACTGGTAATTGCTGTGGAAGGCAAATAGATCTATGTCTGGCTGTCCACATGCTTGAGTTATCTTTGAGAAGACTGAGGATGCAACTTCCATTCGTGAGGGTCTGTCATATTTCTGCTTAAGTTGTCTGCCAGAGTGTTTTCCTTCCCTGGCAGGAATTGTGCCTGTAGCTGAACTTGTAATTCCAATGCTGTGTTCCACAGGATCATAGCTTGCCTGCATAGGGGGTATGAATGCATCCCTCCCTGTTTATGTACCACACGACTGTGGTGTTGTCTGTCCTTATCAATAGCTGGCCCGGTTGCAGTAGGTCCTTGAAATTCATAAGAGCATTTTGCACAGCTAGCATCTCCTTTTGGTTGATGTGTAGGTGCATTTGTTTTTGGGACCATTTTCCCTGGATGCACTGGTCTGCCATGTGTGCTCCCCATGCGTAGTCTGAGGCGTCTGTTGTGATGACTTGCCTTGCTTGTGGTATACAGAAAGGGAGACCCGTGTTTCTTTGGCATGCTTGAGCCCACCACAAAAATTCCTTTTGAAGGCATGGAATGAGTGGTAAAATTGTTTCCAAGCTGTGTTTGTGTTGAGACCATAAGTTTTTTAGGTACCATTGTAGTTTCCTCATATGCAGCTTTGCAAATGGTATTAGTAGAATGCAAGATGCCATGAACCCCAGAGCCTGCAGGATTTTCCTTGCAGTTAGCCTGGTCAAAGTTGCCATTTTGTTGAAGTATTGAGACACTTGCCCTTGTTTGTCTGGCGTGAGGTAAGCCATCTGGGCCGTTATATTTAAGCTGGCACCCAGGAAAATTATCTGTTGAGAGGGTATTAGTTTTGATTTCTTTTTGTTTACTGCGTACCCCAGGCAATTTAACAGTTTTATTACAAACGCCAGATGTTGCAATACAATGTCCTTGTTGTCCGCTTGGATCAGGCAGTCGTCCAGATATGGGTAGATTTGTATTCCTCGTTGTCTGAAGAAAGCAATTACTGATGCCAGGCATTTCGTAAACACTCTGGGCGCAGTAGATAAGCCAAAGGGCAATGCACAGAATTGACAATGGGTTGAACCTGCAAGAAATCGGAGGTATCTTCTGCAATCTTTTCTGATAGGGACATGCAGGTATGCCTCCTTGAAGTCCGTTACCAGCCAAGACTCCTTGTCCAGCATGGGAAGAAGCTGCTGTAATGTGAGCATCTTGAATTTTGGTACCTCTAGATATGTGTTTAGAATAGATAGGTCTAAGATGGGTCTCCAGTCTTTGTCCTTCCTTGGTACCAGAAATAGTCTTGAATGAAAACCTTGACCTTGTTCTTTTGCAGGTACCTCTTGAATTGCTTTCATATCCATGAGAGCGGAAATTTGTTTTTGTGCCTCTGCCCATTGATTTTGTGGCAGGTTTGGCATGCCTCTCATCTTTGGAAGGGTGAGGAAGTGGAATCTGTAGCCTCTGTCTATAATATCCAGAATCCATTTGTCCTTTGTAACAATGTGCCAGTTTTTTTGAAAATAAGGCCAGTTTTCCGCCCAAAGGTGCTGCCATTATAGCTTTGTTTGGCAGGCAAAGGGGAAGTCATTACGTCTGTTTTCCAAATCACTGTGTTCTGTCTTCTCCACCTCTTGGGGCTGGTGACTGCCATTGCCTGGCTCTGTAAGATCCTTGAGGTTGTCCTCTACCCCTTGGGCGTCTATCCGTGGCTGGAAAGGACCAATCTTTTTGAAGGCCAGTTTCTGCTGAAGCGTGGAGGCTGCACCTGCAAGAAATCTTTAATTGTTTGCATAGATTTAGCTTTTTCCTCCATTTTCTTTAGTACCTCCTCAGCTTTAACACCGAACAGTACATCTTTTTGTAGTGGTGCATCTAATAATTTTGCTTTGACATGATCTGGTAAGGTTTGTTCTTTGAGCCAAGCGTGTCTACGTATGACAGACCCCGTGACAGCAGCTCTGCATGAGGCCTCTAAAGCATCAAAACCACACTAAGGTATGTTTCCCCACTTGTTCAACTCCATGCAACAAATCCTGCAACTCTTTCAAATCAGGTTGTTCTGTTTGCGTCATTTTGCTTTTCAGCTGAGATATCAAGAACTGCTGGTACTTTAACATATGAAATTGAGAGTTTAATGCCCTCAAGGTTAAAGTGGCTGATGTATACACCCTTTTCCCCCACCTTTCCAATGCTCTGGAATCTCTCTCTCTGAAGGTAAAGAGTTTTTAGCAGTAGAGGCCTTAATCCCCTTGGGACCCTGAGAAATAGTTTCTGGGTCAGCAGAAGGGCTTTTATAAAGGAACTGGTGAGAATCAGGCACCCAGTAATATCTGTCTGGTTTAACAGGGGTTGGAGGTAAAGAGTCTGGATTAAGACTGGCTTCTGCATACACATCATCCAAAATATCTAAGACAGGAGGAATAGCCAGGGGCCTATGCTGGGGAAGCAGCAGAAATTCCGTGAGCCTTTTCTTGGAATCTGAGTAATCTTGGCCTTCCCAGTCGAAGTGTTGTCTCAATGTATGTAGGGTTTCCCCAAAAGAGTAGCCCTCAGGGGGGGGGGAGACCGAGGGAATAGACTCCTCAGCATCAGAGTCTTCAAAAGGAGAATATCATAATCCAGGTCCTCAGAAAGGCCTGAGGTAATAGATGCCTGATCTGAGGAAGGGTAGTCTTCCTCCATTCTGGGTCTTTTGTCTGAGGGGGGTTGAGAGCCCCTGATGAGTGAAATCAAATCCTCATCCATTTTAAGCATCTGTTTTTTGGGCATGGGACCTTGAGAGGGGGCTTGAGGACCCTGTTTAATTTTCATTGGAGCTTTAGATTTAGTGAACGATTTAATAGATAAGGTGGTAGGCCTGAAAACACCTTCAGAAATGGCAGGCCTTGCTAAAAGTACAGTTTTGTACCTACCATAAATGTAGATGTCCGATAGATATGCAACTGCAGTCATAACATATGGGTTGTCCTGCCTTCAGGCAGCCCTCGGTCGGCCGGATTCCAAAGTCTGGGTCCGACGTAGTCACATTTCTCTCCGACGTCAGAGTGGCTGGAGTACATAAGCATCAGCAGACGCCATCTTCTTCAGTGTTTCTTGCCCCAGATGCCAGATGCCCTCCAAGGAAGGCTGTAATTAAATTGGAAGATAAAACAGGTTTCCAGACAACTAAGCAATAAACAGATACACCATAACAGATATCCCCAGCTAAGGATAACAGGGATAGGAGTGGACCCAAGGCACAGAGGGGAAGGAGGGAGGGAAACCCAGACTGCAGTTGCATATCTATCGGACATCTACATTTATGGTAGGTACAAAACCCTTCAAGAATGCAACTGCAGTCATAACATATGGGTTGAATACCATAGCTTAGCTGGGGGAGGAGGAATTCTCTAAGAAAAGGATGGTGTAGCTATCAATCCCTGCAGGACTGCAGAAGCAAAGCCTGCTCTGGATCTGGAATATAGAGGAAGGTTGTAGCGTTTGGAAAATGTATGCACGGAGCTCCATGTAGCAGCTTCTAGAATGTCTTTTGTAGGCACCCCTCTTAAGAATGCTGTAGAGGTGGCTGTAGCTCTGGTGGAGTGTGGTCTGACATTGGCTGGCACACTCTTTCCATGGCAGGAATAACAGAATCTGATGCAATGTCCAATCCATTTTGAAACTGTCTGTTTGGAAATTGCTTTTCCTTGTACTCCAGGGGCAAGCTGATCAGACTTCCTACTGGTCTTGGTTCTGTCCAGGTAGTAGCGAAGTTGTCTGTGAATGTCCAAGGTATGCAACAGTCTTTCCCCTTTGTTCTCAGGATTGGGAAAGAAGGTAGGGCAGGTGAATTGCTTGATTTAAAGAAACCCTAGATACCACTTTTGGGAGAAAGGTAGGGTTGGTTCGTAAGGAGACCCTGTCTCTGTGAAAAGTTATGAACGGTGGTACAGCCATTAGGGCCTGTAATTCCGAAACCCTCCTTGCTGAGGTAATAGAAAAACAGGAAAGCTGTCTTCCAGGAAAGAAATTGTAAATCCACAGAAGCTGCTGGCTCAAAGGGAGGTAGAGTCAATTTTTCTAGAACAAAGTTGAGGTCCCATGCTGGTACTGGTGCCTTTCTTGGGGGCTTTATATTCTTGATTCCTCTAAGAAATTGCCTTAACAAAGGATGTGAAAACACATGTGGATCAGTGTTGTATCTAGCTGAGATAGCTGAAGCATGTATTTTTATAGAAGAGTATGAGAGTCCATTATGTAGCATATCTGCCAAATATTCCAGAATGAGTGGAATGCTCAAAAGTGATGCATCATGGCCCTTGGTGGTACCATTTGGCTGAGTAAACCTTTCTGGTGGATGGTCTGCGGGCTTCTGTCAGTATCCGCTGAGCTTCCTTGGAAAGAGGTAGGTTGAGGTTATTCATGGGATCTCCCAAGCTGTTAGCTGTAGCATCTGGATGTTGGGATTAACCATCCTGAAGTTGTGTTGCGTCAAAAGTTGGGGCCATTGGGGGAGGGCCCACGTTTTTGTTGCGACATATGCTCCGTAGTAGTGGGTACCAGTGTTGTCTTGGCCAGTCTGGAGCTATTAGGATCCCCTTGGGCTGCTCTGCTTTGATCTTTAGTAACACTGAGGTCATCAGTGGCAGAGGTGGAAATGCATAGATTTTTAGGGAGCTCCAGTTGAATGAGAGAGCATCTATTTTCCATGCTTGTGGATGATATGTCCTTGAACAGAACTTTTGTAAGTGATGATTGAGGTGGGAGGCAAATAGGTCTACGTCCGGCCTGCCCCATGTCGAGGTGAGTCGTATAAAGATTTCTGGATGTAACCTCCATTCGTGGGGGTCTAGAAAATTCCTGCTTAGACTGTCCGCCAGAACATTGTCTTTGCCTGGAACAAACTGGGATTGCAACTGTATGTTTAGGCTCAGTGATTTTTCCCAAAGATTCATGGTCAGTCTGCAAAGGGGGGGTAAGAATGAGTGCCCCCCCTGCTTGTTTATGTACCACATCACAGTGGTGTTGTCTGTCCGTATTAGTAGGTGGCCTGGTTGTAGTTGTTGTCCGAAGGCCTCGATGGCATGCATTACTGCCAGCATTTCTTTTTGGTTGATATGCAGATGTGTTTCCTTTGGAGACCATTGTCCTTGAATACATCTGCCCTCCATGTGCGCCCCCCATCCAAGGTCTGAGGCATCTGTGGTCATGGTCTGTGTTATCTGAGGTTTTTTGAATGACATACCTGTGTTTGACTGGCTTACTGAGGCCCACCATAGAAATTCCTTTTGAAGACATGGAATGAGCGGTATGGTTGCCTCTAGGTTGTTGCTGTGTTGAGACCATAAGCTTTTTAGGTACCATTGAAGTTTCCTCATATGTAGTCTTGCTAGTGGAACCAGGAGAATGCAGGATGCCATGCAACCCAGGGCCTGTAGGAATCTCCTTGCAGTCATCTGGGTGAGCTTTGCTAAACTTTTGAAGTAATGAATTAACTTCTTTTGCTTGTCTCCTGTCAGGTAAGCCATTTGAGTGGCTGTGTCTAGTTTGGCTCCTAAGAAGGTAATTTGCTGGGATGGCTGAAGTCTTGACTTTTGAAAGTTGACTGTGTATCCCAGAGCCTGTAGCAAATGTATGACATAATTCAAGTTTTTTGTCAAAGTTAGTTTGCCGTCCGCTTGTATGAGGCAATTGTCCAGGTACAGGTAGATTTGAATGCCCTGGAGCCTGCAATGAGCAATTACTGAAGCCAGGCATTTCGTGAATACTCTGGGCGCAGTAGATAAGCCAAATGGCACTGCTGAGAATTGATAATGCTCTGGCCCTGCAAGAAATCTGAGGTATCTTCTGCAGCTGTGTCTGATAGGGACATGCAGGTATGCCTCCTTGAGGACCAGAGTAATCAGCCAAGACCCCTTGCCCAGCATGGGAAGGAGTTGCTGTAGAGTCAGCATTTTGAACTTTGGTACTATGAGAAAAGTGTTTAAAGCGGAAAAGTCCAGTATTGGTCTCCATTGAGTTTCTTTTCTTGGAACAAGGAACAGTCTTGAGTAAAACCCCTGACCTTGTTCTTGTTGTGGAACTTTTTCTATTGCTTTGATCTGAGCAAGCAGAGAAATTTGCTTGATAGCCTCTGCCCTCTGATTTTGTGGAAGGTTTGGCATGCCTAGTTTTCTTGGCAAGGTATGAAAATGGAACCTGTAACCGTGGTCTATAATGTCCAAAATCCATTTTTCCTTTGTCAGTTTGTGCCAATTTTTTGGCAACAGAGAATTTTCCACCCAAAGGAGCTTCTGCTTGCTCCTTGGTCAGCGGAACTAAAGGAAAGTCATTGAGATTGTCCCTGTGGGGCAGGAGAAACCCCTGTGTCACTTCTTTGGTTTGCTGGTTGCCATTGTCGTCCCCTGTAGGATCCTCTGTATTGGCCTCTTCCTCGGGCACGCCTGGTTTTGCCCCTTTGAAATCTTTCAGGATTAGGAAAGGACCAGTTTTTAGAAGGCCAGTTCCTGCTGAATCTGGGTGGCTGAACCTGGAGGAAATCTTTGACTGTCTGAACTGACTTGGCTTTTTCCTCAATGGACTTTAACACATCTTTAGCATTAGCACCAAAAAGCTTGTTCTTTTCCAAGGGTGCATCAAGAAGTTTTGCCTTAACATGATCTGGTAAAGGTTGATCTTTTAACCATGCATGTCTACGAATGACCGCCCCTGTCATAGCTGCCCTACATGAAGCTTCCAATGCATCATATCCACACTGTAGAAAATGATTGCTAACTTGCTCAGAATTGTGCACAGCCTCCTTGCAAAGACTTCTTATCTAAAGGTTCAGGGGAGGCCAATCTTTTCTGTAAATCATCTAACAGGAAATCCTGATATTGAAACATGTGAAAGACAATTGAGAGCTCTCATAGATAAAGTAGTGGAGGTATAAACCTTCTTCCCCCATCTCTCTAAGGACCTTGCTTCCCTGTCGGAAGGCAAAGGGTTTTTGGAGGTGGTAGCTGAAACCCCTTTAGGCCCCTGGGAAATTGTTTCTAAATCAACAGCATGGGCCCTAAAGAAATGAGAATGGGTTTCTGGGACCCTATAGTATCTGTCAGGCTTGACAGGAGCAGGAGGAAGAGTATCAGGGGTAACACTGGAGTTAGAGTATAAATCATCCAAAACATCAAGCACAGGAGGTATAGCTAAGGGTCTGTGTTGGGGCTTTTTAAGGAAGGTTCGAAGGCGCTTTCTAGAATCTGAATATTCCTGGCCTTGCCACTTAAAATGCTCCCTCATGGAATGCAGAACTTCCCCAAAAGACATATCCTCAGGAGGAGAGGCCGAGGGAATGGAGTCCTCTGCATCTGAATCCTCATAGGTCTGGAAGGGCTCTTCCTGGCTTTCGGAGTGAACAGAGTCCTCAGAATCTTCATCTGTAGGAAGAGGGTCAGGGGGTTCAACCCTGGGCCTCTTATCAGGAGGAGGCTGGGATCCTCTCTCAGGATGGGCCTGGGAACCTCTGATCATGGAAATTAAATCTGCGGCCATAGCCATGATTTGAGTTTCAGGAGTAGGCTGAGGTAAGGTTTTAGCAGTAAGATGTTTGGACTTGCTAGCTACCTTGGCACGTGTGTAGGCCTTGATAGACATGGACATGGGAGGCCTAGCCGCTCCATGTGCAGGAGTGACCTTATCAACAGCAATGGTCTCGGGCATTTCCTCGGTTTCAGTATCCGGAGGAAAGTCAATAACTGGTGTCCGAGTGGCCTCCGGTATCGGAGGTATCGGTAATGCGGTGTCTTCGGTTCGGAGCGGTGGAATAACCGCCTCAGAGGGAACCGGGGCACTCGCGGTTGGTTTTGGCGTGGTGGAAGACGCGGGCCGAGGATGTCGGTCCCGGTCTTTTCGTTTCTTAGGAGTCTCTGTTGTCGGATGTTCCGACGGCATTGTATAGTCAAATTTATCGCCGAAAAAGTCTTCAGCGAACTCCGCCCGGCGCCTGAGTGAGCTTATTGAAGCGAGCACAGGCGGCACAGGCCGAGATGTCGTGGTCTGGGCCAAGGCAAGGGAGGCAGTAAGAGTGGAAATCCTTATGAGGTATTTGTTTACCACAAGACAAACAATTTACTTTTTCAGTAATTTCTGACATCGGCTGAGGCAAGAAAAGGTCCCCAACGGGGTACTTAGCTTTGATGACCGGTTTCGAAGAATACAGGAGCTGACTGACCGGCACTTGCGAACTGCTTCTGCTTCGGGCACCAAGCGGCAAGAAAGACTGAAGATGGCATCGGCTGATGCTTATGTACTCCAGCCGCTCTGACGGAGAGAAATGCGACATAAGCCAACGTCGGACCCAGACTTTGGAATCCGGCCGACCGAGAGCTGCCTGAGGCAGGACAACCCATATGTTATGACTGCAGTTGCATTCTTGAAGGACATCTTTCCGTTTCTCCACCAAGGGTGGCGTCGTTATCTGCAGTGGGAATGGGGACAGAGGAACCTGCGACCTCGGGTACTGAAGTCACCGGTAATAAAGTTTCATCGGTAGTCAGGGGCTGTGTAGGCACCTCGCAGAGAACCGGTAGTCTGCCTTAGCATGGTCTCAGTAGTCGGTGCAGGCCTCGGATGTCTGTCCTTATCCTTGCATTTTTTGCCTAAAACTGGCGTCGGCATATCCGACGACATAATATAATTAAATGTTTTGACAAAATAATGAAGGGCAAACTCTGCCCGGCGCTTAATAGTGCACTTGTTAAACCTAGCACAAAAACGGCAGGCCGAGACGTTGTGTTCTAGCCCTAAGCAAGGTATACAGTAAGAGTGAAAATCCTTATGCGGTATTTGCTTCCCACAAGAAATGCAATTATTAACTTTGTCTGACATCGGTCTGAGGCAAGAAAAGTTTCCCCAACGGGGTACTTAGCTTTAAAGAAGACTTCAGCTGAAATACTTTCGTAAATCTCAGGAGCTGGCCGACCGGCACTTGCGAACTGCTTCTGCTTCGGGCACCGCGCGGCAAGAAAGACTGAAGAAAATGGCGTCGGCTGCCTCTTTTATACCCCTGCCGCACTGACGTCAGGGAAGAAGTGACAACAACCTACGCCAGACCTAGACTTTGGAATTCGGCCGACCGAGGACCCACCTGACGGCAGATAACCCAAGTGTGATGACTGCAGCTGTTTGCATGAAGAACATCAAGGGAACACACTGGAGAGGACTAGGTCCTCCAACTTAAATGGGCCTAGCCTGCGAAACCTGTAGGGATACCACAAAATTAGAAGTTATGTACCTACCATAACGTTCCATGTTAGTTGTCTTCTCTCGCCTTCTTTCTTGCTGGATGGGTTCGGAGCCGATCCTTGGCTCCGACTCGGCACTTGCTAAGCTTGAGAGTCACTTTTACCAGCTCGATGGCAGCCCCATATCCCATGATGCAAGGCGGTAAATACCCAGATCTCGTTTGGTATCTAGAGGGAAAACTACCTAGCATAAAAACTTTCCACTAAGGAAAGAAGAGCAATTAGCCTAAAAGGGCTGTAAGGGGAAACCAGATAACTAAAACTAGAACTAACTGGTGCCCAAAGAAGCAATCTTCCAGAGACAAGGGAGATCAAGGTCTGTCCAGGCAAGGGGGCAGGAGGGAGGGTCGCAAGAAAGAAGGCGAGAGAAGACAACTAACATGGAACGTTATGGTAGGTACATAACTTCTAAATGTTAAGTTGTCAATCTCATTCTTGCTGGATGGGACCACGTCCCTAGCACCTCTATCCTGGGTGGCTCAATGGAACAGACTCTTGAGAACCGTGGAACCAAAACTGGCTCTATCCCTGGAGGCCAAATCCAATTTGTAATGAGAAACAAAGGTATGAGGAGTGGCCCAAGTGGCTGCTGCACAAATAGTATCTAAGGGAAGCCTAGCCTGAAAGGCTGTAGAAGTGGCTAAGCCTCTAGTGGAATGTGCCTTTGGTTTTGAGCACAGCTGTTTGCCCCTAAGTTGATAGATTTCGGAAATGGTGGAAGAAAACCATCTAGACAAGGTCACTTTGGAAACAGGGAGGCATTCTTATTTTCAGCATAAGAAAGAGCTGATCAGACTTTCTGAATTGTTTTGTTCTGTCCAAATAATATCTGAGTTGGCGGTGAACATCAAGATAATGTAATTTTTGTTCCGATCTGTTGGGAGTAATTGGGGAAAAAATACCGGGAGATCAATAGATTGGTTTAAATTTGTTTTTGAAGCAACCTTGGGCAAAAAGGATGGATTAGTTCTCAAGGATACTCTGTCCTTGTGGAAGACCAAATATGGGGGACGAACAGAGAGGGCATGAAGTTCTGACACTCTCCTAGCAGAGGTAATAGCGACCAGGAAGAGTGTCTTCCATGAAAGAAACTTTAGTGAGCATGAGGCAGCTGGCTCGAAGGGAGGAAGAATTAAGGATGCCAGCACTAGATTTAGGTCCCATTGAGGAGGAGGACTCCTGACAGGAGGTTTGAGGAGAAAAACTCCTTTTAGAAAAGCTCTACAGAGCTTGTGGGGCATAATGTTGTGATCTGCAAACCCGACATGAAAGTTCGAGATCGCAGCCAACTGAACTTTGACCGTGGAAGATTAAGAACCCAAGTGAAAGATTTCTGCTAGAAAATCCAAAACTGCATGAACAGGGGCAGTAAAAGGATCTATGTTCCTTGATTTCTCCCAAAGGGAGAAGCGTTTCCATTTGCTAGTGTAAATCCTTCTAGTAGAGGATTTAAGAGAAGCCACTATGATATTCCTAACAGGGTTAGCGATCATAGAAAGCCTGGCTAAGGAAGGAAGTGGAGCAACCAAGCTGTGAGGTTGAGAGAAGGAATGGACCGATGCAGCTGACCCGATTGGTGGATCAGAAGATCTGGCACTGGGTCCAGATGCCACGGCTGCACCAAAAGGTGACGATGGAGGAACGGAAACCAAATTTGTCGAGGCCAATACGGGGCAATGAGAATCATTTTGGCTCTCAAAACGGTAGATTTCTGGAGTACCTGTGGTATCAATGGAAAGGAAGGAAAGGCATAAAGAAGTCCCTGGGGCCAATCTTGGGTAAGAGCATCTCTGGGGGGATGGCCCGGAAGTGGGAAGAGAGAGAAGAAGGCTGGGCATTTGCTGTTTTGGGGAGTAGCAAAAAGATCGCAACATGGGCGGCCCCACTTCTGAAAAATCTCCTCCACTATAGATTGTTTGAGAGACCGCTCGTGAGGCATGAGTATAGCTCTGCTCAATCTGTCCGCTAAAATGTTGGTTTTCCCAGGGATATGTGTTGCTACCAGAAACCGATGAGAGGAGATCGCCCATTGCCAAAGTCTGAGAGCCTCTCGACACAAGGGGTAGGACTTGGTTCCGCCCTGCTTGTTGATATACCACACTACGGACATGTCTGTGTGAACTGCAATTGTTCCCAAGGGAAGAAAGTTGTTGAGGGCTTGCAACGTTAAAAGCACTGCTCTCATCTCTAGAACATTTATGTGCAGGTGGTATTCGAATGGTTGCCACGTCCCATGAACCATCCTGCCCTGATAATGACCCCCCCACCCGATCAGGAAGGCGTCCGTAGTGACTGTGGCTACCGGGGCCGGGGAAACAAAGGGTCTGCCCTGATGAACCTGGGGAGAAGAAATCCACCAGAATAGGTGGTTTTTGCAAGTTTGTGTCACCAGAATTTGGTGACGCATGGGAAGTTGTTGGTAGGACCATTGGGTGAACAACATCCATTGAAGGAGATGCATGTAAAAGCGGGCCAAAGGAAGAAGAGTAATGGCAGCTACCATGAGGCCCAATACTTTTAGGACCAGTCTGGCTTGCACCTTTTTGCTGGCAAGGGTGATCCGCACATGGTTTTGGATATCTAGGATTCTCTGGTTTGTGAGGTTTGCTGACATCCGAACAGTGTCTAAATTTGCGCCTATAAAAGTAATAGACTGGCAGGGCAATAAGGAGGATTTTTCGTAGTTTATCGAAATTCCTAACCGAGTGCAGAGATTTAGGGTGTAATCCCTGGCTTGGAGAAGTTGATGCCTGGTGGTGGCTGAGAGGAGCCAGTCGAGATACGGAAACACCTGGAATCCTTGACGTCTCAGGTGAGCCGTGACCACTGCCATACATTTGGTGAACACTCTGGGGGCTGTAGTGAGACCAAAGAGCAGAGCTCTGAATTGAAAATGACTGGACCCCAGCCGAAAGCAGAGAAACCTTCTGGAGCATCTGTGGATTTTTATGTGATAGTACGCATCCTGAAGGTCTATTGAGCACATCCAGTTGTCTTTGCCCAGGAAGGGCAAAATCGAAGTGTGACCATCCGAAATCTTGTCTTTTTCACAGACTTGTTGAGCCTGCTGAGGTCCAATATTGGTCTCCAATCTCCTGTCTTTTTGGGAACCAAAAAGAACCTTGAGTAGATTCCGGGCTCTGAATGGTCTGTTGTAACTGGCTGAATGGCCCTTTTGTGTAGAAGCTTTGATACTTCTAATTTTGCGATTTCCCTTAGACCGGGTGGAACATCTGGAAGGGAATTTTTGTGAGTGAAGGGACTTTCCTCGAAAGGAATTTTGTAACCCTCGGATATGATCGACTGTACCCATTTGTCTTGTGAAAGGGAAAGCCAGGCTTCTGGGTACAGCGATAATCTTCCCCCGACTGCCTCCAAGGATGGACAGTCGGGCAACACCTCAGGGATGCTGGAAGGGCTCGTCAGAGAGAGGCTCTCTGCTTCCCTGGTTTTGCGGACCCCCTCTGCCCCTAGGCGACATCTGTTATTACCCCCTCTGCCTCTAGGGGTAAACTGACCACGTGTGTCCGGCGTGACTCCCTGAGATTTACGGAACCACATCTTTCCGCCCTTCTGTCCTTTAGGGTAAGGCCTAGGAGGGGTGGAAAAACGGAGTCCTACGGTAGAAAGTCTTGCCGTCTTGCTCACACCTGGTCAACGTAACCTTCACCTGAGGACCAAACAATGTTGATCCATCGAAGGGAGAGTTTGTGAAGGACGCCTTAAAGGGATCTGCAAAATTAGAGCCGCATCCAGGACTGACGTCTAAGAGCCACTCCTGTCCCTGCAGCTCTACTCGCTCCATCTGCTGCATACGAAATCAGCCGCATGGAGGAGTTGGTTATGGAGTTAAGGATTCCTAGCTGGGAAGCAATCTTGTCCTGAGCCCCTGCAGCTGTAGGATCCTGTACTACTTCACCTAATTCTTTAAGGATGTCCCTTTGAAGTCTGGTGAAGTGACATAAATAATTCAGCGAACGCATGGCAAAGGTCGCTGAGGAAAACATCCACTTATACCTGTCCATGGTCCTAGAATCCTTGTTAGGAGGATGGACTGGTACGGAAGGATCTGCAAGTTCCTTCTTGGTGGCGGCCGCCACCATGGCATCAACAGGGACACCTTTTGTAAGAAATTGTTTCTCGGAAGGGGCTGTAATAAATTTAGAAGGCCTCCTGGGAACTGGTTCTATGGAATCAGGAGATGCCCACGCCTTCCGAGCTATCACCTCCATGAGGGGGTCGAAAGGCGGAGACACCCAGGAGGTGGAGGGTCGAGATCCGAACGCCTCTAGGTATACCGACTCATCCTCGGAGGGATTAATGGAGGGCCAGTTTCCCCTCTGTTTTAGGAGTTCTAGGATGTCTGAAAATGAGACATCCTCAGAGGGGGATCTAGGGGACCCCTCAGACTCATCTAAGTCGGTATCTGAAGTAGTAGACTCGGGGGAGTCTAGGTGCTTCCTCTTACAGGTCCTATTACGCGGAGGATCTCCTGATGGATCAGGAGAATCCTCGGAAGAGGGGGGTTCTTCCCAGTGGGGAAACCTGAGGCGGTGGATCTCTCGGTCCGGGAGCAAGAGAGTGGGAAGAGACATCTACAAGCACCGAAGAGGGAGGAGCTAAGGGGATAGACTGCTGATTGAGCCCAGGGGCCAGCACACTCCTCATCACCTCGAAGACTCCCCTCCCAGGGAGATCAGAGAGACCCCGCTCTGAAGAAACAGGGACTCCCCGGTCCACCGAAAGGGAAGGCTCCGAGGCAGATGTCGGGGCCAAGCTCACCAAGGCCAAAGCCCCTAGGGGAAGAGCGGGGTCGGACAAGGGTCCGATGCCACTCACCCCCTCGGAGAAGACCAGGGAAGCCCGACCACCGGATCCCTCCAAGGAAGGTCTCGAGGAGGAGATAAGAGTAGAAGCTGAAGGAGCAGAAAGGGGAGGTATCTGTCCCGCAGCCATAGCAGTAACTATTCCCATAGACTCCGGATCCAAGCTCTGGAGGAGAGTCGAAGGAGGAACTTGAAGAGGGTGTGGACTTAGTCGTCTGTTGAGACGGACTATGAAGCATTTGGGCTAGTGCCTGTGATTTCAGCAATCTGCTTACCACTCTCTCCAAATCATGGTCTGAGAGCCTGGAAGACCTAGATGATCGGCTCTGCTCCGAAAGAAGAGGAGAGGCCGGAGCCGACAGTATCGGCTCCAAAGAGGGAGACCTGGACCGCTTCCTCGACGGAGCCATCGGAGCCGAAGAACCCTCGGTTCCAGACGGAGCAATTTCTCGGCTCCAAGTCTAGTCAAGGATGTATCGGCTCCGCCGGAGCCGATACAGGCAAGGAAATAATGGTATCGGCGCCGATACCGAAGCCTTAGTCACATGGTGATCGGAGCCGGAGCCGACACCAATGTGGCAGTTAAAGTATCGGCACTGATAGCCATCGGTGCCGAAGATTTAGTCAAAATAAGATCGGCTCCAGCCAGAGCCAATCTCGACTCCAAAGGAGTCTGAGCCAAGGCCGGAGGCTTAGAAGCAGAAGCCTGGGCCTTGGAGGTCTTAGAGGGCTTGCCAGAAGCAGACTTGGTCGGGGAGCCCTCCGGTTTAAGAAGTCCTCTCAAGATTAATTTATTTCTCCTTTCCTGTAGGACTCTGGCTGAAAGAGTGACAGATAGCACAGGAGTCCTGCAGGTGGAGAGGTCCCAGGCAGTAGATACAAGAAGTGTGACCGTCTGTCAGAGACATCTTCTGACAGCACGAGTCACACTTCTTGAAGCCTGAGACCCTCTGTTCCTTGGACATAGTGAGAACACACACACACCCAACTCACACAGTCCCAGACTCAGAAATTTTAAGGGGAAAAAAAAATAAACCCACACACCCTGACAGGAAGGCATGGGAAGGGAAAGAAGGCCCGACTAAATAAAAACAAGTAGGGAAACAGTAAAACTGGACTAGCGACCCTACAACTACCTAGAAATGACAATTATACTAATATACAAGAGAAAAACTAGGAATGGGGTGTCTAACAATAGTAAAACAATTTACTTACCACGAGCTGGCAAAAGGAGTACCTAATCAGCGAAGCGGCAAACGAGATCTGGGTATTTACCGCCTTGCATCATAGGATATGGGGCTGCCTCGAGCTGGTAAAAGTGACTCTCTAGCTTAGCAAGTGCAGAGTCGGAGCAGAGGATCAGCTCCGAACCCATCCAGCAAGAATGAAGGCGAGATTGACAACTTAACATAGTACAGTTTTGCACCTACCATAAATGTAGATGTTTGAGTGGTTATACTGCTGCAGTCATCACACTTGGGTTATCCTGTCGTCAGGCGGTCCCGCAGTCGGCCGAATCTCAAAGTCCTGGTCCGGCGTCGGTTGTCGTCGCCTCTTCCCTGACGTCAGGGCGACAGGGGTATAAAAGACAGCAGACACCATTTTCTTCAGTTTTTCTTGCCCCAGATGTCAGGTGCCCCCAACTAGGAAGGCAACAATATCTTAGTAGATAAACAATAGTAATAGCTGTTAGCAAATGCACCATATAGATATGCTTCCAATTGATTGATGTACATGGAGTTGTAACTAACACCCTGGTATGCAGAGGGGATGGAGGGAGGGTAACGTAGACTGCAGCAGTATAACCACTCGAACATTTACATTTATGGTAGGTACAAAAAGTACAGTTTTGTACCTACCATAAATGTAGATGTCCGATAGGAATGCATCTGCAGTCCTTACAAATGGGTTGTCCTGTCATCAGGCAGCCCTTCGGGTCGGATTCCAAAGTCTGGGTCTGGCCTCGGCTGGTGTCGCACTTCACCCGACGTCATAGCTGCAGTTCTTCGGGTATAAAGGCATCAGCCGATGCCATTTTCCTCAGTGCTTCTTGCCCCAGATGCCAGGTGCCCTCTTGGAAGGCTAAATTTGGATAAATGCCAATGTTTCCAAATAGTAGAGAGCAAACAAAAAATAAGCATGTATGTACATATATACAAACAAATACACCATAATAGATCCCCCCCCCCAGCTAGCTATAAGATGGGCAAATACCCTAGGAGTACCACAGAGGGGAAGGCGGGCGGGTAATCCTGACTGCAGATGCATTCCTATCAGACATCTACATTTATGGTAGGTACAAAACTGTACTATGTCCTTCAAGGATGCATCTGCAGTCCTTACAAATGGGTAGAATACCATAGCCAAACTAGGGGAGGAGGAAGAAGAGATTATGGTGTAGTTAGGATCCCTTGCAAAACAGCAGTGGCAAAACCTGCTCGGATCTAGAGTATAAAGGTAAGTTATAATGCTTGGCAAATGTATGCACGGAGGTCCAAGTAGCAGCCTCTATAATGTCCTTGGTAGCCACTCCTCGTAAGAAAGCTGTGGTAGTGGCTGTAGCCCTTGTAGAGTGAGGCCTGATGTTCTCTGGAGTTTTCTTTCCCTGGTAGGAGTAACAAAATCTAATGCAATTTCCTATCCACTTGGAGATTGTCTGTTTTGAAATTGCTTTTCCTTCCCTTCCTGTTGCATATGCTACTAGTAGCTGGTCAGTTTTTCTGTTGCCCTTGGTCCTGTCCAGGTAGTAGCGTAACTGTCTATGTACATCCAAGGTATGCAACAGTCTTTCTCCCCTGTTCTGTGGGTTGGGGAAGAATGTAGGTAGGTGGATAGCCTGATTTAAAGATACTCTGGATACCACCTTAGGCATAAATGTAGGATTTGTTCTCATGGACACTATCTTGATGGAAGATCAGGAAGGGTTGCACTGCCATTAATGCCTGTAGTTCAGATACCCTTCTTGCTGAAGTGATTGCCAGCAGGAAAGCAGTCTTCCATGACAAGTATTGTAATTCTGCTGTTGCTGCTGGTTCGAAAGGAGGAAGTGTCAATTTTTCTAGCACAAAGTTCAAGTCCCATGCTGGCAATGGTGGTTTCCTAGGAGGTTTTACATTTTTGATTCCTCTCAGAAACTGCCTGAGCAGAGGATGAGAGAAGACAGGAGGATCCAAGCTGTATTCTGCAGAAATAGCTGATGCATGTATCTTGATGGAGGAATAGGACAGGCCTGTGTGGAAGAGCTCTACCAAGTATTCCAGGATGTTGGCTATGTTTACCAGAGACACATCTTCTCCCTTTGCAGTACTCCAAATGAGATATCTTTTCCATTTTGCTGCATAATTTTTTCTTGTTGAGGGTCTGCGAGCCTCAAGGATAATGTCTTTAACCCTTTGTGATAAATTTGGGTTAATTGATCTTATGTAATGTTCCAGGCAGTCAGCTGCAGAGTTTTCAGGCTGGGATGCAGGATGTTGTAGTTGTTCTGTGTTAACAGCAATGGAACCGGGGGTAGTGTCCATATTTGTTCCCGAGACATGCTCCTTAGTAATGGGTACCAATGTTGTCTTGGCCAGTCTGGAGCTATCAGAATGATCCTTGGATGGTCCTCTTTGATCTTCAGTAGCACCTTGTGCATCAAAGGAAGTGGTGGGAATGCATATGCTGTCAGGTTTTTCCAACTGAAAGATAGGGAGTCCACCTTCCAAGCAAGTGGGTGGTACGTCCTTGTGCAGAATTTTTTTTAGCTGGTGATTGCGTGGGGATGCAAATAAGTCTATTTCTGGGAGTCCCCATTTTCTTGTAATGGCTTTGAAGATGTCCGGATGCAGCATCCATTCGTGGGCATCCGTGGTAGTCCTGCTTAATATGTCTGCTAGAATGTTTTCTTTTCCCGGTACAAAAATTGCTTGTAACTGAATGTTGTAGCTCAGAGCCACATTCCATAGGTCCAGTGCCATCCGGCATAGAGGGTATGAATGTGTGCCTCCCTGTTTGTTGATGTACCACATAACTGTGGTGTTGTCTGTCCTTATCAACTGACCTTCTCGGAGAAATGGTCTGAATGTCTGGATTGCCAATTTTACTGCCAGCATTTCCTTTAGATTTGTGTGTAGGTGTAGCTGGTCTTGAGTCCATAAGCCTTGTATGCACTTGTCCAGCATGTGGGCCCCCCAACCGAGGTCTGAGGCGTCCGTCGTGATGGTTTGGCTTGGTTGAATGGTGTAGAAGGGCAATCCTGTGTTTGACAGGCCTGAGCCCACCATAGGAACTCTTGCTTCAGGCAAGGGATTATTGGAATTTTGGTTTCTAGGCTGTGCTTGCGTTGAGACCAAAGATTCTTTAGGTACCACTGTAGCTTTCTCATATGCAGTCTGGCATGAGGGACCAGTATTATGCAGGATGCCATGAAGCCCAGGGCTTGCAGTACTTTTCTTGCTGTTAGATGGTTCTGCTTTGTTAATGCCAAGAAGTAGAGAGGTAGTTGCTCTTGCTTTTCTGCAGTTAGGAATGCCATTTGTTTTGAAGTGTCCAGCTCTGCACCCAAAAAGGTTATTCTTTGGGATGGTATCAGTCTTGACTTTTTTATATTGACTGTATATCCCAGGGCTTGTAGCAGATAAATGACTCTTTGTAAGTCTTCTGTTAGCTTGTTTTTGTTGTCCGCTTGTATCAGGCAGTCGTCCAGGTATGGATATATTTGGATTCCCTGAAGCCTGCAATGAGCAATTAATGATGCCAGGCATTTCGTGAACACTCTGGGCAGTAGATAAGCCAAAGGGCAATGCTGAGAATTGATAATGCTCTGATCCTGCAAGAAATCTGAGGTATCTTCTGCAATTTGGTCGTATGGGGACGTGCAGGTATGCCTCCTTGAGATCTAGAGTTACCAGCCAAGACTCCTTGCCCAGCATGGGAAGAAGCTGCTGAAGGGTCAGCATTTTGAATTTTGGAACAATGAGGAATGTGTTTAAAGCGGACAGGTCGAGAATAGGCCTCCATTTGTTCTCTTTTCTTGGTACCAGGAAGAGTCTGGAGTAAAATTCCTTTCCTTGCTCCATAGATGGTACCTTTTCCACAGCTCTCATCCTTAATAATTGAGATATTTGTTTTAGAGCTTCTGTCTTTTGATTTGGCGGTAGGTTTGGCATTCCTCTCTTCCCTGGTAGAGTATGGAAGTGGAACCTGTAGCCTTGGTCTATTGTCTGCAAAATCCACTTGTCTCTTGTGATGTAATGCCAGTTTATTGAGAATAAGGCTAGCTTCCCACCTAAGGGTGCTTCTAGTTGTTCCCTGGTAGGCGGTGCCAGAGCCAAGTCATTGTGATTGTCCTGTTGCAGTGGTGGTGGCTGTGTCTGTGCCTCGCTGGTTGTTACCCTGCCACTGGCGTCCCCTGTAGGCACCCCTGGATTGGTTTCTGCCTCGATCGTCTATTCCTGCGCCTCTGTGCTTTAGAGGAGTCTGGAAAGGACCAATTTTTGGAGGGCCAATTCCTGCTAAACCTTGGAGGTTGGACCTGTAAGAAATCTTTCACTGTTTGTACAGATTTTGCCTTCTCCTCCATCTTCTTCAGTACCTGTTGTGCAGGAGAACCAAATAAATTGGCCTTGTCCATGGGAGCATCTAATAGTTTTGATTTGACATGGTCCGGTAAGGATTGCTATTTCAACCATGCATGCCTCCTGATAACTGTGCCAGTCATGGCCGATCTAAAGGAAGCCTCCAGTGCATCATAGCCGCATTTCAAAGAATGGTTACTAACTTGCTGAATGTTATGTACCATTTCCTGAACATACTTATCAAAAGGTTCATCAGAGGACAGTTTTTTAGTTAACAGGTCAAGCATAAATTCCTGATATTGGATCATATGAAATTGACAGTTCAAGGCCCTAGCTGACAGAGTAGCAGAAGTGTAAACTTTTTTACCCCATCTCTCGAAAGACCTGGATTCCCTTTCAGAGGGGAGGGGTTTTTTAGCAGAGGTAGCTGCTACAGCCTTAGGCCCCTGGGAGATAGTCTCGGGATCTGCAAAAGGAGCCTTGTATAAATGGTGATGTGTGTCCGGGACCCTGTAGTACCTATCGGGCTTAGCAGGGGCCGGAGGTAATGAATCAGGAGCAGTACAAGCATCATTAAATGCATCATCCACAACAGAAAGAACTGGAGGTATAGCTAAGGGCCTATGTTGTGGTAAATGCAAAAAGGTTCTGAGCCTTTTCCTGGAGTCTGAAAAATCTTGGCCCTGCCACTGAAATTGTTCCCTCATAGCATGCAAGGTTTCCCCAAAGGAAAATTCCTCAGGTGGAGGCAGAAGGAATGGACTCTTCAGCATCAGAGTCTTCGTAAGGGGAATAAGTAGCCTCTGGAGGGTCTGTATTATCTGAATCATCAGAGGAATCATCTGTGGACACTGGCTCAGGGGGCTCTGCTCTAGGCCTCTTCTCTAGAGGTGGATGAGAGGCCCTGTCTGGATGAGGTTGGGATCCCCGGATTAAAGAAATAAGATCCTCTGCTAAGGAAAGCATTTGGGAATTGGAGGTGGGCCTGTGAGAGGGGGTCTCAACAGGCACAGATTTTGTAGCTTTAGCCCTGACAAAGGCCTTAATGGACATGGCTGCAGGAGGCCTAGCAGCTCCACGTGCAGGAGTTGAAATATCCAAGGGAATAGTGTCAGATAAATCCTGAGAAACCGCAACCGTAGGTTGGATTTCAGAAGCCGATTCCACCAGGTTTGAAGAGGCTTCGGTAGAAGGCAAGTTTTCGGCTGAAGAACCGCTTGCTCGGTTTCAGCCGAAACCGAGACACTCGCGGTTGGCTTAACCGCGGTTTCGGCCAAAACCGTGGACCGCGAGTGTCGGTCCTTTTCCTTGCATTTTTTGGGCATAATATAAGCAAAATCAGAGCCAAAAAACTGCTCAGCAAATTCCGACCGGCGTCTAAGCGTTCGTCGGTTAAAAGAAGCACAGGCTAGACAAGCTGCGACGTCGTGGTCTGGGCCTAAACAAGGTAAGCAGTAAGAGTGGAAATCTTTATGAGGTATTTGTTTCCCACAAGTTAAACAATTATTCACTTTTTCTGACATCGGCTGAGGCAAGAGAGAGTCCCCAACGGGGTACTTAGCTTTTTAGAAGTCTTCGAAATGGTATTCGGTAGTAATCTCTGGATCTGACCGACGGGCACTTGCGAACAGCTTCTGCTTCGGGCGCCACGCAGCAAGAAAGACAGAGGAAAATGGCGTCGTCTGATGCCTTTATACCCGAAGAACTGCAGCTATGACGTCGTGTGAAGTGCGACACCAGCCGAGGCCAGACCCAGACTTTGGAATCCAGCCGACCGAAGGGCTGCCTGACGACAGGACAACCCATTTGTAAGGACTGCAGATGCATCCTTGAAGGACATCTGTACTATGTTCATTGTGCTATACTGCTGCAGTCACACTTGGGTAGAATCCCAAAGCTATGGAAGGGTGGCTGGTACTAAATTGGGTTAGGTGATGCTAGGATGCCCTGCAGAACTGCAGTAGCAAAACCAGCTCTGGATTTTGAGTATAATGGAAGGTGGTAGTGCTTGGTAAAGGTGTGCACTGAACTCCAAGTAGCTGCCTCCAGAATGTCTTTGGTTGGAACCCCTCTGAGAAAGTCTGCTGAGGTTGCAATAGTCCTGGTAGAATGGGATCTAATATTGACAGGCACTGCCTTCCCATGGTGCGAGTAGCAAAAGCGGATGCAATGTGCTATCCCATTTGGAGATGGTCTGTTTTCAAACAGCCTTTCCTTGTGAACCTGCAGCATATGATACAAAGAGTTGGTCAGTTTTTCTGAAGATCTTTGTCTTATCTAAATAGTAACGTAGCTGTCTGTGAATGTCCAAAGAGTGAAGGAGCCTTTCTCCTTTATTCTGTGGGTTAGGATAAAAGGTGGGTAAATGAATGGTCTGATTCACAGCCACACTGGATAATGCCTTGGGCATGAAGGTAGGGTTAAGTTTGTAAAGAGACTCGGTCCTGATGGAAAATGATGAAAGGTTCCACTGCCATAAGTGCCTGTAGTTTTGAGACCCTGCGTGCTGAGGTAATAGCCAGTAACAAGGCTGTTTTCCAAGACAAGTATTGTAGTTCTGCTGAGAAGGCTGGTTCGAAAGGAGGCAGTGCTAACTTTTCTAAAACGAAAGGTCCCAAGTTGGTGTTGGTGGTTTTCTGGGGGGGGGGGGGGTCTTATATTCTTAGCCCCTCTGAGAAACTGCCTAAGTAAAGGGTGTGAGAAAATTGGAGGATCCATATTATATTGAGCTGAAATGGCTGAAGCATGAATCTTAATGGAGAAGGAAAGGCCTTTGTGTAGCATCTCAGTTGGGCATTGCAGTATGTGAGGAATGTTTGGTATCCAGGGATTTTGACCTTTAGAAGGGTGCCATGCACAAAATCTTTTCCATTTGTCTGAGTAAGTCTTCCTGGTGCTGGGCCTCCTGGCCTCCAAAAATGACATTCAGGACGTCCTTTAAGAGAAGTGTTGATTGATAATTTAAGGAATTCTCCATGCAGCTAAATTTAAAGTTCTGTGCTGGCTGTGACGGGTTTAAGAGTTTTTCTGAGTCAACATTAGCGGGAATTGAGGCAAGATCCATGGAGGGCTGTGAGTCAAGTTCCTTAGTAATGGATACCAGTGCTGGCATGGCCAGTCCGGAGCAATGAGGATCATTTGTGGTCTCTCTGATCTGACCTTCAATAATACCTTGGTAAATAGAGGTAGTGGAGGGAAGGCATAAACTGTCAGTGTTGTCCAACTGAATGACAGAGCGTCCACTTTCCAGGCTAGGGAGTGATAAGTCCTTGTGCAGAATTTTTGTAATTGGCAATTGTTGGGGGAGGCAAATAGATCTGTCTGGACATCCCCATCTTTCAGTTATCATTGAAAATACTTGTGGGTGCAGTCTCTACTCGTGAGGGTCTGCCATATTTCTGCTTAATTCATCTGCCAGTTTTCCTTTCCTGACAGGAATTGTGCTTGTAGTTGTACTTGGTAGGTCAATGCTGTGTTCCATAAGGTCATAGCCTGTCTGCATAAAGGGTAGGAGTGTGTTCCTCCCTGTTTGTTTATGTACCACATAATTGTGGTGTTGCCTGTCCTTATTAGAAGTTGTCCTGGATGCAAGAGGTCCTTGAAGGCTGTCGGTGCATTTTGCACAGCAAGCATCTCCTTTTGGTTGATGTGAAGATGCATCTGTTTTGCAGACCATTTGCCCTGTATGCACTGTCCTGCCATGTGTGCTCCTGCTCCCCAGGCATAGTCTGAAGAATCTGTTGTCATGGTTTGATTTGCTGGAGGTAAGACGAAAGGAAGACCCTTGTTTATTTGACATGCTTGAGCCCACCATAAGAACTATTTTTGAAGGCAGGGAATGATAGGTATACTTGTTTTGAGGCTGTGCCTGTGTTGAGACCATACACTTTTCAGGTACCATTGTAATTCTCATATGCAGCTTTGCATATGGGATTAGTTGAATGCATGATGCCATGAACCCCAATGCCTGCAGGATTTTCCTTGCAGTGAGCTGGGTAAAAGTTGCTATCCTTTTGAAGTATTGAGTTAATTGTTTTTGTCTGGCGTGAGGTAAGCCATCTGGGCCGTTGCATTTAAGCTGGCACCCAGGAAAATTATCTGCTGTGAGGGTATTAGTTTTGACTTCTGTTTGTTTACTGTGTACCCTAGGCAACTGAGCAGCTGTGTTACAAAAACCAGATGCTGTAATAGATTTCCTTGCTGTCCGCTTGGATCAGGCAGTCATCCAGATATGAATAAATTTGTATTCCTCATTGTCTGCAATATGCAATTACTGATGCCAGGCATTTCGTAAATACTCTGGGTGCAGTAGATAAGCCAAAGGGCAATGCAGAGAATTGATAATGCGTTGTACCTGCCAAAAATCTGAGGTATCTTCTGCAATCTTGTCTGATAGGGACATGCAGGTATGCCTCTGAGGTCCAATGTTACCAGCCAAGACTCCTTGCCTGGCATGGGAAGGAACTGCTGTAGAGTGAGCATTTTGAATTTGGGTACCTCCAGGTATGTGTTCAGAATTGAGGGGTCTAAGATGGGTCTCCAGGCTTTGTCCTTTCTTGAGACTAGAAACAGTAGAGTAAAAACCTTGACCTTGCTCCTTTGTAGGTACTTTTTGAATTGCTTTCATATCCATGAGAGCTGAAATTTGCATTTGAGCCTCTGCCCATTGGTTTGGAGGCAGATTTGGCATGCCTCATCTGTGGGGTAAAGTGTGGAAATGAAATCTGTAGCCTCGGGTAATAATGTCCAGAATCCATTTGTCCTTTGTTATGATGCACCAATTTTGTGGAAATAGAGCCAGTTTTCCTCCCAAAGGTGCTGCCAGGGCAATTTTGCTTGGCAGGCGAAGAGGGAAGTCATTGTGTTTGTTTCCTGAAGGGTTGAGATCTTTCGTCTCCACCTCTGAGTTGTTGTATGCCATTGTCTAGGCCTGAAAGAACCTTGTGGCTGGCCTCGGCCCCTTGGGCACCTGTACCTACCTCTTTGGGGTCTGTCTGATGCAGGAAAGGACCAGGTTTTTGATGGTCAGTTTCTGCTGAAACAAGGAGGTTGTACCTGTAAAAAATCTTTGTTTGCATAGATTTTGCCTTTTCTTCCATTTTCTTTAAAACTTCCTCTGCTTTTGACACCAAATAACACATCTTTCTGCAATGGAGCATCCAATAACTTTGCTTTGACATGTTCTGGTAAGGCTTTTCTTTAAGCCAAGCATGCCTACGCATTACAGACCCTGTGACAGCTGCTATACATGAGGCTTCCAATGAATCAAAACCACACTGTAAGGTATGCTTTCCCACCTGTTCTGCTGCATGCAGCAAATCCTGCATCTCTTTAAAATCAAGTTGATCTGTCTGATGGATCAGTTTCTGCTTTAACTGTGTAATCAAATACTGTTGGTATTTTAGCATGTGGAATTGGCAGTTTAATGCCTTCATGGCCAAAGTAGCAGACGTACACACTTTCTTTCCCCATCTTTCTAATGCTCTGGAATCTCTTTCAGAAGGAAGTGAAATCTTAGTAGAGAGGCCTTAACCCCTTTGGGACCCTGGGAAATGGTCTCGGAGTCTGCAGTAGGGCTTTTGTATAGAAACTTATGAGTATCAGGAACTCGGTAGTATCTGTTTGGTTTAGCTGGTGCTGGAGGTAAGGAATCTGGGTTTAAACTGGATTCAGAAAAAACATCATCCAAAATGTCTAAAACTGGAGTAATTGCCAGGGGTCTATGCTGTGGAAGAAGAAACTTTCTTGGAGTCAGAATAATCTTGGCCTTCCCAGTGGAAGTGTTCCCTCATGGTGTGTAAAGTTTCCCCAAAAGAGTAGTCTTCAGGGGGGGAGACAGAGGGAATGGACTCTTCAGCATCTAATAAGGAGGGAAGGAGTAATCCTGGTTGTCAGAGTTGCTTGAGGAAATGGATGCTTGGTCAGAGGAAGGATAATCTTCCTCCAGTCTAGGCCTTTTGTCAGGTGGGGGTTGGGATCCCCTGATAAGGGTAATTAAATCCTCAGCCATCTTAAGCATCTGTTTTTTAGGCATAGGGGCCTGTGGAGGGGTGTGTGGCCCCGGTTTTCTAACTTTCAAGGGGGATTTGAGTTTAGCATAAGGCTTGGCAGAGATGGTTGTCTGTTTGAAAACACCTTTAGAGACCGAAGGCCTATCCAAAAAATTCCAGATCCCCGTCGGGGCTGGCGTCTGAGGAGTGAGGTGGAACCGGTTCCTGAGGCCCAACTGCTTCGGTTTGGGAGGCCGTCAGAATTTCTGAATTTGCGGTAGTCAGGGGCTGCGAAGGCGCCTCGCTGAAAACCGGAGAACCAGTGTCAGGCCTTGCTGAGGCCTCGGTATCTGGTCTTGGCCTTGGCTGCTGGTCCTTATCTTTGCGTTTTTTAATCATTGCTGAAGTCGGTTGCTCCGATGGCATGCTATAGTTAAATTTTCTGCCAAAATAATCCTGGGCGAATTCTGCCAGACACTTAATTGTACGTTTGTTGAACCTAGCACAAAACCGACCACCAGAGACGTCGTGGTCTGGGCCTAGGCAAGGAATACAATAAGAATGAAAATCCTTGAGGTATTTGCTTCCCACAAGAAATACAATTATTAATTTTGTCTGACATCGGTCTGAGGCAAGAAAAGTTTCCCCAATGGGGTACTTGGCTTTAGAGAAGACTTCGGGCTGAAACTCTATTCGAAAAATTCAGGAGCTGGCCAACCGGCACTTGCGAACTGCTTCTGCTTCGGGCACCGCGTGGCAAGAAAGACGGAAGAAAATAGCATCGGCTGTCTCTTTTATACCCCTGTTGCACTGACGTCAGGGAAGAGGTGACGACAACCGACGCCGGACCAGGACTTTGGGATTCGGCCCACTGCGGGACCACCTGATGACAGGATAACCCGTGATGACTGCAGCAGTATAGCACGATGAACATCACTAAACTCTCAAAACCTCACGCAACAACTATTCAGGTACAAAGTTAGCTATCAAAATAGCTTTTGTCCAAAGGAAGACTGCTAAAATACTAAGTATTTTAAAAGGGTACTTAGCCACAGCCAAGCGAGACCACGTCCTAACTTTACAAGCAGCGAACGAGATCTGGGGCTAGGGCAAGGTGCATCCTGGGATACCGGGTTAGCCCAGCCAATTAGAGACTTCATGCTAGAGAAATTTAGCAGAGTCGGAGCAGAGAAGGAATATAGGACCACATAACATCTGAAAATATGGCAACCATATAACATGTACTCTACAGTCATGAAGCTGCTTCATCTTTATGATGCCTGACCAAATTCTGGATGGTGCAGTTTGTCACAGACAAGCAGTTATTGATCTGAATTTGGATCTGCAGCACCTCATTTGGCAGAGGTGAACCTTGAACTGCATCTTCCACTAAAGACTTGCAGGTTTACAGCAACGATTAATAGACCCTTATGCCATAAGACTTCTATAAATAAATGTCTTCTGCTGGCTAACCAAACTAATCTTTGCATATGCATGCAACACAAAGAAAGAACCCAATACTAACAATATGACAAGTTAAAGTTGGAATTTTTAATGGAATCCTCCTGTGACCAGATGCTACTGACATGAGCACGTACTATTTTAACAGGATTTAACTCTACAAAGGTGTTAATCTTGGAAATAGCTGGTACTCCCCACCAAATTCAATTCAGTCTCCATACTACAAACATAGGAAAAGTTTACATCTTACACTAAAAGTAGCCTCAGGGTCCTGAAGAGCTACTACAAGATTCTGGCATAAGGTTGACCAGCTTTCAGAATTTAAAACATTAGACAAAGGAGCCCAGCACAATGTCTGTAAGGCTTCATGTCCCACATGCAAAGAAAAAAAGTGCATCTGCAATAAATGGTCTGAATTTGAAAGGATATCACATACTTTACAGTTCCCCGGAGAATTCTTGCTTTTGAATTAGCCCATCAATAATCTTAGTTTATTTGTTTAAATGCATAACACTACTGTGTGCATACGGTGCTTTCCTTTGTTTTAAACTTTGAAAGGGAAAAAAGGAGGTAACTAAAATAAGTATGGCTACAGCTTGGAGCTTCTGTTAGAAAAGTTAACAGAATTGCGTAATATTCGCGGTTGCGGTAACTGTCACTAACTAAAGCTAATATTGACAGTGAATATAGCACTTAACCTCTTCCCTAAAAAAAAAAAAAAAAAAAAAAAAGCAACAAATAAAGTAGCGATTTAAAAGGAAGATCCTTTAATAAGGCCAATAAAACATGTTTTGGTGTGAACTTTTTTTTGTACCTACCATAAATGTAGATGTTAGAGTCGTCACCCTGCTGCAGTCATCACACTTGGGTTATCCTGCCATCAGGCAGTCCCGCAGTCGGCCCGAGTTCCAAAGTCTTGGTCCGGCGTTGGTTGCTGTTGCTTCTTCCCTGACGTCAGTGCGCCAGGGGGATATAAGAGGCATCCAACGCCATTTTCTTGGGTTTTTCTGCTCCAGATGTCAGGTGCTCCCAATAGGTAGGCAATATATATATTACTATATAAAAAGGTACATATAAAAATAAAACAATACCTTCAGGCACAAGCAAATACACCACAGACGTTGTATAGGATAGAATGGTATAGAGAAGTCCAGCTAGCTCAGTGGGGGATGGAGGGAGGGTAACCTGGACTGCAGCAGGGTGAACACTAACATCTACATTTATGGCAGGTACAAAACTGTACTACGTTCATCGTGTTACCCTGCTGCAGTCATCACACTTGGGTTGAATCCCAAAGCTAAGGATGGGTGGTGGAGTTAAACAGGGTTTGAAGAAGCTAGTAGGCCCTGCAAAACTGCAGTGGCAAAGCCAGCTCTAGTCTTAGAGTCTAGAGGTAAGTGATGGTGTTTGGTGAAGGTGTGCACTGAACTCAAAGTTGCAGCTTCCAGAATATCCTTGGTTGGCACCCCCCTGAGAAAGGCTGCTGATATAGCTGTAGCCCTGGTAGAGTGGGACCTAATGCTAGCAGGTACCGGTTTTCCCATGATGTGTGTAGCAGAAACGTATGCAATGTCCTATCCATTTTGAAATGGTCTGTTTTGACATGGCTTTTCCTTGTGATCCTGCAGCATAGGCTACAAAGAGCTGGTCAGATTTTCTGAAAGCTTTAGTTTTATCCAAGTAGTAACGTAATTGCCTGTGAATGTCCAAAGAGTGCAGGAGTCTCTCCTTTGTTCTGGGGAGTTGGGAAAAATTTGGGCAAATTAATGGTTTGGTTTAGGGCCACACTGGATACCACCTTTGGCATAAAGGAAGGGTTAGTTCGTAGAGAGACTGTCTTGATGAAAAATGAGGAAAGGCTTCACTGCCATTAGTGCCAGTAGCTCTGAGAGACTTCTAGCTGAAGTTATTGCTAGTAGCAGGGCAGTTTTCCATGAAAGAAATTTTAAATCAGCTGAAAAAGCTGGAGATCCCCAGTACGTGTTGGTGTTCTCCTGGGTGGTCTTATGTTCTTAGCCCCTCTGAGGTACTGTCTTAGGAGTGGATGTGAAAATAAAGGAGGATCAGTGTTGTAAAGAGCTGAAATTGCTGAGGCGTGGATCTTAATAGATGAAAAGGAAAGCCCTTTGTGCAACATCTCAGTTAAATATTGTAGAATCTGAGGAATGTTGGGATCAAGGGGATTTTGGCCTTTAGCCTGGTTCCAGGCACAAAAATCTTTTCCATTTGTCTGAATAGGTTTTCCTGGTGCTGGGCCTCCTGGCCTCCAGAATGACATCCATAACAGCTTTGGATAGAGGTGTTGGCTGGTTGTTTAGGTAATTTGCCATGCAGCAGGTTTAAAGTTTTGAGCTGGCTGTGTAGAATCTGATTGTCTCGCTGGGTGAGCAGGTGAGGAATTTATGGCAAAATCCATGGTGGGTCGTGGGCCATGTTCCTTAGAATTGGATACCAGTGCTGGCGTGGCCAGTCTGGTGCAATGAGTATCATTTGTGGCCTCTAATCGGACTTTCAGCAGTACCTTTGCTAAAAGAGGCAGTGGAGGAAAGGCATACACTGTTAATGTTTTCCAACTGAATGAGAGGGCGTCCACTTTCCAAGCTTGTGGGTGGAATGTCCTTGTGCAAAATTTTTTAAGTTGGTAGTTTTGGGGGTTGGCGTCCCCATTTTTGAGTTATCATTGCAAATACTTGTGGATCTAGTTTCCACTTGTGGGGATCCATGATGTTTCTGCTTTGGTCATCTGCCAATGTGTTTTTCTTTCCTGGCAGGAATTGTGCTTGCAGTTGAACTTGGTAAGACAGTGCTGTGTTCCACAAGGTCATTGCTTGCCTGCATAGAGGGTAGGAATGTATGCCCCCTTGCTTATGTACCACATTACTGTGGTATTGTCCGTCTTTATTATTAGATGTCCTGGGTGTAAGAGGTCCTTGAAAGCTGTTAGGGCATTCTGTACTGCTAGCATTTCTTTTTGATTGATATGCAGATGCCTTTGATCTGTAGTCCATTTGCCCTGAATGCACTGTCCTGCCATGTGTGCTCCCCAGGTATAGTCCAATGCATCTGTTGTCACAGTTTGCCTGGCTGTGGGTAAGATGAAAGGCTGACCCCCTTGTTGAGGTGACATGCCTGTGCCCACCACAGAAACTCCCGTTGAAGGCAGGGAATGAGTGGTATTGTTTCCAAGCTGTGGCTGTGCTGAGTCCATACGCTTTTCAGGTACCATTGTAATTTCCTCATATGCAGTTTTGCAAATGGTATTAGTAGTATGCAAGATGCCATGAATCCCAAGGCCTGCAACATTTTTCTTGCAGGGAGTTGGGTCTTTGTTGCCATTATTTTGAAGTATCGAGTCAGCTGTTGTTGCTTGTCTGGCGTGAGATAAGCCATCTGGGCCGTTGTATTCAAGCTGGCACCCAGGAATATTATTGTTTTGTGAGGGCACTAGTTTTGATTTCTTTCGTTTACTGTGTACCCTAGGCAACTTAGGTGTTTGACAAATGCCAGATGCTTTAAAAGAATGTCCTTGCTTTATGCTTGAATAAGGCAGTTGTCCAGGTATGGGTAGATTTGAATTCCTCTGTCTACAGTATGCAATTACTGGTGCCAGGCATTTTGTGAAGACCCTGGGCACAGTAGATGAGCCAAAGGGCAGTTCAGAGAATTGATAATGGGTTGAACCTGCAATGAAGTGGAGGTATCTTCTGCAATTTTGTCTGATAGGGACATGCAGGTATGCCTCCTTGATGTTCATTACTAGCCAAGCATTCTTGCCCAGCATGGGAAGAAGCTGCTGTAGTGTTAGCATCTTGAGTTTTGGTACTTGCAGATAGGTGTTGAGAATTGACAGATCCAGAATGGGTCTCCATGCTTTGTCCTTTCTTGGGACTAGAAAGAGTCTTGAGTAAAATCCTTGTCCTTGCTCCTGTATAGGAACCTGTTGAATGGCTCTCATGTCCATGAGAGCTGTAATTTGTTGTTGTGCCTCTGTCCATTGATTTGGTGGCAGGTTTGGCATTCCTTTTATCCTTGGCAAGGTATGAATGTGGAATCGGTATTCTTGTGAGACAATGTTTAGGACCCATTTGTCTTTTGTGATGATGTGTCAGTTGTCTGCAAAAAATACTAATTTTCCTCCCAAGGGAGCTGCCAAGAGAGATTTGCTTGGTAGTTTGAGGGTTGAGTCATTGTGTTTGTCTTCTCCTTTCTGGGTAGCAGTGCCCCATTGGCAAGGTTTGTAAGGGCCTTGTGACTGACCTCTGCCCCTTGGGTGTCTATTTGCCCCTCTGTGATCTGTCAGAAGCTGGAAAGGACCAGTTTTTTGTTGGCCAATTTCTGCTGAAACAAGGAGGTTGTACCTGTAAAAAAATCCTTGACCATCTGCCTAGACTTTGCCTTATCCTCCATTTTCTTTAAAACCTCTTCTGCTTTGACACCAAATAATACATCCTGCTGTAAAGGTGCATCCAATAATTTTGCTTTAACATGATCATCAGGTAGGGTTTGTTCTTTTAACCAAGCATGTCTACGTATGAAAGACCCAGTAACAGCTGCTCTACAGGAAGCTTCCAATGAATCAAATCCACATTGTAAAGTATGTTTGCCCACCTGTTCAGCTGCATGCAACAGATCCTGCATTTCCTTGAATTCAGACTGTTCAGAATGTGTGCTCATTTTTTGTTTTAATGAGACATTAGGAATTGCTGATATTTCAGCATGTGAAACTGACAATTTATTGCTCTCATAGCCAGAGTAGCTGAGGTGTATATCTTCTTTCCCCATCTATCTAGGGCTCTGGAATCCCTCTCAGAGGGCACTGGATTTTTATCCATAAAAGCTTTAGCCCCTTTGGGACCCTGGGAAATTGTTTCTGGGTCAGCCACAGGGCTTTTATGAAGGAATTTGTGCGAGTCGGGTTTTCTGTAGCATCTGTCTGGTTTGGCTGGAACAGGAGGTAGAGAGTCTGGATTTAGACTAGACTCCAAATAAACATCATCCACAATGTCTAAAACTGGAGGGATAGCAAGTGGTCTGTGCTGGGGTAGTAAAAGGAACTCTCAGAGCCTTTTCTTAGAATCAGAGTAGTCCTGGCCTTCCCAGTGGAAATGTTCCCTCATGGTATGTAAAGTTTCCCCAAAGGAGTAGTCTTCAGGGGGAGATGCTGAGGGAATACAGTCTTCAGCATCAGAGTCTTCATAAAGTACAGATGTCCTTCAAGGATGCATCTGAAGTCATAACATATAGGTTGTCCTGCCTCAGGCAGCCCTTCGGTCGGCCGGATTCCAAAGTCTGGGTCTGGCCTCGGCTGATGTCGCACTTTCCCCGACATCAGAGCCTCTGGGGTATAAAGGCATCAGCCGACGCCATTTTCCTCAGTCTTTCTTGCCACGCGGTGCCCGAAGCAGAAGCTGTTCGCAAGTGCCGGTCGGTCAGAACCAAAGATTTCAGCTACCGAAGACTTAGAAAAAAGCTAAGTACCCCGTTGGGGACTCTTTCTTGCCTCAGCCGATGTCAAAGTAAATAATTGTTTAACTTGTGGGAAACAAATACCTCATAAGGATTTCCATTCTTACTGCCTTCCTTGCTTAGGCCAAGACCACGACGTATCAGCTTGTTTAGCCTGTGCCTCCTTCAACCGACGGACTCTTAGACATCGGTCGGAGTTTGCAGAAGAATTTTTTGGAACCGATTTTGCTTATAAAATGCCGGAGACTTCGACTTCGCATATGGCCAAAAAACGCAAGGAAAAGGACCGACACTCGCGGCCCGCGGTTTCGGCTGAAACCACGGCTAGGTCTACCGCGAGTGTCTCGGTTTCGGCTGAAACAGAGTCCACGGTTATTACTACTACCGAAACCATACCTCCGACCACAGAGGCCAGAGAGGCCCCGGCTGAGTCGGCTTCAGAACTCCCTACCGAAGCTAGTGCTCAAGAATTGTCCGACACCATACCTTTGGACATTGCTACCCCTGCACATGGGGCAGCTAGGCCCCCAGCTTCTATGTCTATTAAGGCCTTCTCCAGGGCTAAAGCTGCCAAACTTTCAAAAGCTTTGCCTGCCAAATCTACTTCCCAGAGGCCTTCCTCAAGTTCTCAGATTCTCAGTCTTGCTGAGGACCTTATATCCTTAAATTAGGGGTTCCCAACCTCACCCAGACAGGGCCTCCCAACCACCACCAGACAAAAGGCCCAGGACTGATCCCTCTGAACCTCTCTCCTCTGATTACTCCACGGATGGATCTGATTTGTCAGACCATCAGGAAGGGGCCTACTCGCCTTATGAGGATTCAGATGCAGAAGATTCTATTCCTTCGGCCTCCCCACCTGAAGAATTTTCCTTTGGGGAGACTTTACACTCCATGAGGGAGCACTTTCAATGGCAGGGTCAGGATTTCTCTGATTCTAGAAAAAGATTAAGGACCTTTTTGCATTTTCCCCAGCATAGGCCCTTAGCCATATCACCTGTTCTAACTGTAATTGATGGTGTACAATGATGTCAGTACTGCACCTGATTCTCTTCCCCCGGCCCCTGCCAAACCTGACAGATATTATAGGGTCCCGGATTCTCACTTCCACCTGTATAAAGCCCATGCTGCAGACCCAGAAACTATTTCTCAGGGCCCTAAAGGGGTTGCAGCTGCTAATGCCAAAAATGCCCTACCCTCTGAAAGAGTCTAGAGCATTAGAGAGATGGGGAAAAAAGGTTCATACATCTGCTACTCTTTCTGCCAGGGCATTAAACTGTCAATTCCATATGATACAGTACCAAGAATTTTTGTTAGATCAGCTGAAGAAGCTTTCTTCTCCTGAACCTTTAGACCATAAATCCCTTCAGGATTTGGTACACAACTCTCAGCAGGTCAGTAATCATTTCTTAAAATGTGGCTATGATGCACTGGAGGCTTCATTTAGATCAGCTATGACTGGGGCAGTAATTCGTAGGCATGCCTGGCTAAAGGAGCAATCTTTGCCAGACCATGTCAAGGCTAAACTCCTCGATGCTCCAATGGAGAAACAAAATTTATTTGGCTCCCCTGCACAGGAGATTCTAAAGAAGGTGGAAGAAAAAGCAAAATCTGTGCTAACAGTAAAGGAATTTCTGCAGGTCCAACCTCCGAGGTTCAGCAGAAACTGGCCTACAAAGAAATGGTCCTTTCCAGACACCTCCAGAGCACAGAGGGGCAGGAACAGACGCCCTAGAGGCAGAGGTCAATCAAAGGGTGCCTACAGGGGCAGTCAGTGGCAGCCTGCCAACCAGAGGAGTAGTGCCACAGCTGCAACTACAACCACTACCACAGGACAGACCCAATGACTTGACTCTGATTCCACCTACCAGGGATCAACTGGAAGCTCCCTTGGGCAGAAAAGCTGGCTTTATTCTCAAAAAACTGGCATTGTATTACAAAGGATACATGGACACTGCAAACAATAGACAAAGGATACAGGTTTCACTTCCACACTACCAAAAAGGGGCGGAATACCAAACCTTCCACCAAACCAGAAGGCAGAGGCTTTAAGGCAAATCAGCAATTTACTTCAGATGAAAGCAATAGAAAGGGTACCATCTATAGAACAAGGCCAAGGATTTTACTCCAGATTATTCCTTGTACCAAGAAAATAAAACCAATGGAGGCCTATTCTCGACTTGTCCGCACTGAACACATATCTCATTGTGCCAAAATTCAAAATGCTGACCCTACAGCAACTTCTTCCCATGTTGGGCAAGGAGTCTTGGCTGGTGACTAGATCTCAAGGAGGCATACCTGCACGTCCCTATCCGACCAGATTGCAGAAGACACCTCAGATTTCTTGCAGGATCAGAGCATTATCAATTCTCAGCATTGCCCTTTGGCTTATCTACTGCGCCCACAGTATTCACGAAATGCCTGGCATCAGTAATTGCACATTGCAGACTTCAGGGAATTCAAATTTATCCATACCTGGACGACTGCCTAATACAAGCGGACAACAAGACAAAATTGTTAAAGGACTTGGCCTATGTCATACACCTGCTACAGGCCTTGGGATACACAGTCAACATCCAAAAGTCAAGACTAGTGCCATCCCAAAGGATAACCTTTTTGGGTGCGGATCTGGACACAATCACTCAGATGGCTTTTCTCACAGAAGAAAAACAAAAACAACTTCCAGATTATTTCATGATTCTGACAAGACAAACTCAGCTTACTGCAAGGAAAGTCCTGCAGGCCCTGGGTTACACGGCATCCTGCATAATCTTGATTCCACATGCCAGGCTGCATATGAGGAAATTACAATGGTACCTAAGGAATGTATGGTCTCAGTCACAGTCTAGAAACCATGATACCAATCATTCCATGCCTTCAAAAGGAATTCCTGTGGTGGGCTCAGGCCTGCCAGTCCAACAGAGGGTTGCCTTTCAACAAACCAAAAACAAGGCAGACCATCACCACGGACGCCTCAGACCTAGGATGGGGAGCACACATGGAGGACAAATGTATCGAAGGCCTATGGCCTCAAGGGCAGCTAAGCATGCACATAAACCAAAAGGAGATGCTGGCAGTGAAGCATGCAATCGAGGCATTCAAACCATTCCTCCAGCAAGGACATCTGCCGACCGAAGGGCTGCCTGACGACAGGACAACCCAGTTGTTATGACTGCAGATGCATCCATGAAGGACATCACCACGGTCATGTGGTACATAAACAAACAGGGAGGCACACATTCCTACCCTCTATGCCGGATGGCAATGAATCTGTGGAACCTATGCCTGAATCTCAATATCCAGTTGCAGGCCAAATTCGTACCAGGAAAAGAGAATTCACTAGCAGACAGCTTAAGCAGAACTACCACGGATGCACACAAATGGATGCTGCATCCAGACATCTTCAAACTCATAACAGGGAAATGGGGAATGCCAGAGATAGATCTGTTCACCTCCCCACTCAACCACCAACTGAAGAAATTCTGCTCAAGGACATACCACCCACAAGCCTGGAGGGTGGACTCTCTCTTTCAGCTGGAATGCCCTAACAGTATATGCCTTTCCACCTCTCCCATTGATGTACAAGGTTCTACTGAAGATCAGGGAGGAACAGCCAAAGGTGATACTAATAGCTCCGGACTGGCCAAGACAACACTGGTATCCGCTACTGAGAAGCATGTCTCAGGCGAACTCATGGCCTCTACCCGTATGGCCTCTTCTTCTAACGCAGAACAATTTCAAGACCCTGCATCCAAACTTGAAAACATTGCAACTAACTGCCTGGAAAATTCCTTAAAACCAAACCAAACTGTTTTATCTCAGAGGGTCAAGAACATTATCCTGGAGGCTCGCAGACCTTCCACAAGGAAGACATACTCAGCTAAATGGAAGAGATTTCTCATTTGGAGCACATCAAAGGGCACAGATGTCACAGTGGCAAACCTAGCACACATCCTAGAATTACTTAGCAGAATTGTTCCACAATGGCCTGTCTTATTCTTCCATTAAGATTCATGCTTCAGCAATTTCAGCAGAATACAACATGGATCCTCCTATCTTCTCTCACCCTCTTCAAACAATTTTTGAGAGGGATCAAAAATGTTAAACCTCCAAGGAGACCCCCCTCTACCTGCATGGGATCTCAATTTTGTGCTGGAAAAATTGACAATACCTCCTTTTGAACCAGCAGCATCAGCAGACCTACAGTTTTTATCTTGGAAAACTGCTTTTCTTCTGGCAATCACTTCAGCAAGAAGAGTATCCAAGTTACAGGCATTAATGGCAGTGCAGCCTTTTCTTATTTTCCACCAGGATAGAGTGTCACTGAGAACCAATCCTACTTTCATGCCAAAGGTGGTATCCAGGGTATCTTTGAACCAAGCTATTCATTTGCCTACGTTCTTCCCTAACCCACAGAACAAAGGAGAAAAACTTTTGCACACCTTGGATATACACAGACAACTACGCTACTATCTGGACAGAACTAAAACCAACAGAAAAACTGACCAACTTTTTGTAGCATATGCAACTGGGGTGCAAGGAAGAGCAATTTCCAAACAGACAATTTCAAAATGGATAGGAAATTGCATTCGCTTTTGCTACTCTTTTCATGGAAAGACAGCTCCTGAAAACATCAGGCCTCATTCCACAAGGGCCACAGCCACCACTACAGCTTTCCTACGAGGGGTGGCTACCAAGGACATTTTAGAAGCTGCTACTTGGAGCTCCGTGCATACATCTGCCAAGCATTACAATCTACCTTTATACTCCAGATCCCGAGCAGGGTTTGCAACTGCAGTTCTGCAGGGGATCTTACCTACACCATCCTTCTCTTAGTACCTCCTCCCCCAGTTTGGCTATGGTATTCTACCCATATGTTATGACTGCAGATGCATCCTTGAAGGACATAGTACAGTTTTGTACCTACCATAAATGTAGATGTCCGATAGGTATGCATCTGCAGTCAGGATTACCCACCCTCCTTCCCCTCTGTGGTACTCCTAGGGTGCTTACCCTTCTTTCAGCTAGCTGGGGGAATCTATTATGGTGTATTTGTTTGTATGTATGTATGTATGTATGTATGTATGTATGTATATATATATATATATATATATATATATATATATATATATATATATATATATAATTTGCTACTGTTTAGAACTTTTCAGCATTTATCCAAATTTAGCCTTCCTAGAGGGCACCTGGCATCTGGGGCAAGAAACACTGAGGAAAATGGCGTCGGCTGATGCCTTTATACCCCAGAGGCTCTGACGTCGGGGAAAGTGCAACATCAGCCGAGGCCAGACCCAGACTTTGGAATCCGGCCGACCAAAGGGCTGCCCGAGGCAGGACAAACCATATGTTATGACTGCAGATGCATACCTATCGGACATCTACATTTATGGTAGGTACAAAACTGTACTTTTTGTATCTATCATAAATGTAGATGTTAGAGTGTTCACCCTGCTGCAGTCATCACACTTGGGTTATCCTGTCATCAGGCGGTCCCGCAGTCGGCCTGAATTCCAAAGTCTTGGTCCGGCATCGGTTGTCACCTCTTCCCTGACGTCAGTGCGCCAGGAGTATATATAATGCAACCTACGCCATTTTCTTCAGTTTTCTTGCCCCAGATGTCAGGTGTCCCCCAAAAAGGTGGTCAGAATTTAGAACCAAATGGAGTAACCTCTGCACAAACACAAAATCCCTTCAGCTACAAACAAATACATCAGTAAGGTATAGAAGAGATTTAGCCAGTAGATCAGAGGGGATGGAGGAGGGTAACCTGGACTGCAGCAGGGTGAACACAAACATCTACATTTATGGTAGGTACAAAACTGTACTATGTTCATCGTGTTACCCTGCTGCAGTCATCACACTTGGGTTGAATCCCAAAGCTAAGGAAGGGAGGAGGTATCAGAGGGTTAGTGGAGGCTATAAGGCCCTGCAAAACTGCAGTGGCGAAGCCCACCCTGGTCTTAGAGTAAAGAGGCAAGTGATAGTGTTTGGTAAAGGTATGTACTGAACTCCCAAGTTGCAGCTTCTAAAATCTCCTTGGTTGGAACCCCCTGAGAAAGGCTGTAGAGGTAGCTGTTGCTCTGGTAGAGTGGGACCTAATGTTAGCAGGGACTGGTTTCCCATGATGGGTATAGCAGAAACATATGCAATGACCTATCCATTTAGAAATTTTTTGCTTTGATATAGCCTTCCCTTGAGAAGCTGTAGCATAGGATACAAAGAGTTGGTCAAATTTTCTGAAAGCCTTAGTTTTGTCCAAGTAGTAACGAAGTTGCCTGTGAATGTCCAAGGAATGCAGGAGTCTCACCTTTGTTCTGTGGATTTGGGAAGAAGGTGGGCAAGTGGATGGTCTGATTTAAAGCCACACTGGAAACCACCTTAGGCATAAAGGAAGGATTAGTTTGTAGAGAAACTGTCTTGATGAAAAATGAGGAAAGGTTCCACTGCCATTAGTGCCTGTAGCTCTGAGACTCCTCTAGCTGAAGTTACTGCTAGGAGCAGGGCAGTCTTCCATGATAGGAACTGAAGATCTGCAGAGAAAGCTGGTTCAAAGGGAGGTAGCGTTAGTTTTTCCAGAACAAAATTGAGGTCCCATGTTGGTGTAGGAGCTCTCCTGGGTGGTCTAATGTTTTTTGCCCCTCTGAGGAACTGCCTTAGAAGAGGATGTGAAAATAAAGGTGGATCCGTGTTGTAGTGAGCTGAAATAGCTGAAGCATGGATTTTAATGGAGGAAAAAGAAAGACCTTTGTGCAACATCTCAGCTAAATACTGTAGAATGTGAGGCATGTGAGGCTGAATTGTGTTCTTGGCCTTTAGCTTGGCTCCAGGCACAAAACCTTTTCCATTTGTCCGAATAAGCCTTCCTGGTGCTTGGCTTTCTGGCTTCCAAAATAACATCCAGAACTGCTTGGGAGAGAGGAGCTGGTTGGATGTTTAGTTGATTTGCCATGCAGCCAGATTTAAAGTTTTGAGCTGGCTGTGAAGAATCTGATTGTTTTGTTGTGTGAGTAAATGGAGGATTTGAGACAATATCCATGGTGGGCTGTGGGCCATATTTCTCAATAGCGGGTACCAGTGCTGGCGTGGCCAGTCTGGGGCTATGAAAATCATTCGTGGTCTCTCCTTTTTGACTTTCAGAAGAACCTTTGTGAGGAGAGGCAATGGAGGGAAGGCATATACTGTCAGGTTTTTCCAACTGAAAGAGTGCATCCACTTTCCAAGCTTGATGGTGAAATGTCCTTGTACAAAATTTTGTTAGTTGATAGTTTTGAGGACTGGCAAACAGGTCTATGTCTGGAAGGCCCTATTTTTTGAGTTATCATTGCAAATGTGTGTGGATCTAGTTTCCACTCGTGAGGATCCTTGATGTTTCTGCTGAGGTCGACTGCCAAAGTGTTTTTCTGTCCTGGCAGGAATTGAGCTTGTAACTGAACTTGGTAAGCCAGAGCTGTGTTCCATAAGACCGTTGCTTGCCTACATAGAGGGTAGGAATGTGTACCCCCTTGTTTATGTACCACATTACTGTGGTGTTGTCCATCTTTACTGCAAGTTGTCCTAGATGTAATAGATCCTTGAAGGCTGTCAGAGCTTTCTGTACAGCTAGCATCTCTTTTTGATTTATGTGCAGATTTCTTTGATCTGCAGTCCATAGGCCTTGAATGCATTGTCCTGCCATGTGTGCCCCCCCCCCCACCAGGCGTAATCTGAAGCATCTGTTGTGATAGTTTGCCTGGCTGGGGGCAAGGTGAAAGGCTGACCCTTGAGGTGACATGCCTGTGACCACCATAGTAATTCCTGTTGTAGGCAGGGAATGAGAGATATTGCGTCCAAGCTGTGGCTGTGTTAAGACCATACGCTTTTTAGGTACCACTGTAATGTCATCATATGCAGCTTTGCAAATGGTTCATAGGTTCATACTAGGCTATCTGCCAGAGGGCATTTATAAGCCTAGCCCATAGTTTTGTGGCTTACGCCACCCCTTTAGTTTGGAGAAACTATGCCCATTATTTTGCTGTGCCTCTGTCGAGCAGTGACACTGAGGTAACCCCTGGGGTGTATCTGCGATCTCCCATCCATTGGTCAAGATTCCGCTTGAACAAGGCCAGCGAGGTGCTCTGCCTCACATAAACCGGGATTTTGTTCCACAGCATAGGGAGTCTCTGGGTGATGAATCTGTCCCTCCAGCATGTTCTATTAATAACCGTGTCAAGGTTTAAGTCTCCCGCCCTTGTGGTTCTGAGGGATCTAGATTTTTTGAGGTGAAGCATATTCATCAAATCAGGGTTTGACATGGCCTTATATGTCAGGCACAGGTCACCTCTGAGCAAGCGGTATGAGACTGAATAGAGCTGGAGTTCTTTCAGTCGGGCAGCATAAGACATATTTTTGAGACCCTTTATCCTTTTGGTGAGGAACTTTTGGGGCCTTTCCAGCTGCTGCAGGTGTCGGGTCAGATACATTCCGAATGGGGCATTGCACTCAATCATAGGTCTAATGAGTGATGAGTACAGGGGAACGATGACCTCCTTGATCTAGATGTGAATCCTTCATGATCAGGTGGGCAATGTAGAAGGTTTTCCTAACCACTTTAGCAACATGAGTGTCAAACAAGGCTACTGTCAACCTGGGTCCCCAGATCCCGGATGACTTCTTCAGTGCTCAGTGGATTGCCACCTATATGGTAGCTAGGGGTAACCTTGTTTTTCCGAAGGGTATGACTATGCATTTCTTGGCATTTAACTTTAGGCCATGGCTCTGGCACCAGTTATCCATTTCTGTGAGGCCCTTCTGAAGGATATCTGTGTCAGATGTGTTTTCGACTATGGCCAGTTTGCAGTCATCTGCAAACTTTGTCAGCCATAACCCTCCTGTGTTTGCTTGTACTTCAGAAAAGTAGATGCCGAACAAGAGTGGACCCAGGACTGAGCCCTGTGGGACACCACGTGTGACAGGCTTTGAGTCTGACATGGCTCCAGCAACTCTGACCCTGTGGGTTCTGTCACTTAGCCAGTTTGCAACCCATCTTGTGATGTATGGGTTTACATTCAAGCTGATGCGTTTTTCGATACCTGAGTGGGGTATTGTGTCGAAGGCCTTTGCCAGGTCAAGGTAGGCTGTATGGACTGCCTTTCCCTCATCAATGGCCTTGGTGACTGTCTCGAAAAAGTCAACCAAGTTTAAAAGGCATGATCTGCCTTTGACAAAGCCAAACTGGGTTGGATCCAAAGTCTGCAAGTTCCCTATGTCTTTATTTATGAGTTCCATTATGATCCTCTCCATGGCTTTGCAGATAAGGCTCGTCAAGCTAATGGGACGGTAATTTCCAGGGTTGGTGGAGGCACCGCCCTTGTGAAGTGGGACCACAGTCGCCATGCGCCACTCCTTGGGTACGTATCCTGAGGTGAGGCTAAGATTAAACAGCTGTCCTAACTGCGGGTTTAATTCCTCATTGAGTTTGTGGAGCACACAGCCGGGGACACCATCCGGTCCCATGGATGCTGTGTTTTTTGCTTTGGAGAGAGCAGTTCTCACCTGGGCGTTGGAGATGTTTGGGGGGCTACAATCCTCTGGTATAGATATCTCTCCTTTTGGGGGAGTTTGCACTGAACCTGTCAGCCAGTATGTTGGCAATGTGTGTAGGTTCAGTAATCTTCACATCATTTTGAAGAACTAATTCTGAGCATATCTGGGAGTTTCCTCCTAGGTTTCTAACATAGCTAAAGAAGGCCTTATGATTGTCTTTTGAGTCCTTGGCGATTTTTCTCTCAAAATTTGCCTTGGATGATTTTATGAGAGCTCTTAGTTTTTTACTTATAATGATCAAAGGTGTCTTACCTTTCAAGGATTTTGCTCTATCTTGTAGTAGCTTCCTCCTTTTGTTGTAGAGCTTGTTTATGGCTGGGGTCCACCAGACTGGACGCTTGCCTTTGGTACAAAGTCTTAGTTTTGTTTGGGATTGCCTGACCCATGCAGTCCTGTAGGTGCTGGTAGAAGGCATTTGTAAGTGATTCAGCAGTTTGAGTAATGTTTACCACTGGCTCAGGGGCCTTAAAGGAGACCACACTAGTTTTTAGAAGTGTGAAGTCGGCTTTTGAGAAGTTTTTCACTGTGGTCTTTTTTATTTCAGGTGGGGGCGGGATGAGGACCTCCAGCGAGATTAGTTTATGATCTGATCTCACCAGTGAGGGGCATACTTCCGGTGTTGAACATTGTGATCCCATGTTCGTGATGATGAGATCAAGTATGTTTTCTCCTCTTGTGGGGATGGTGACTAGTTGTTCCATGGCATTTGAGTTTATGAACTCCAGGAACCTTTGGGCTAGAGTGTTTGGGCTTGAGTAGTGTTCCCAGTCTATATTAGGGTAGTTGAAGTCACCTAGTATGATGGTGTTTGGAGATACATTTATCCCCTCCATTGTTTTCAGGAAGGCCATGTGAGGTTCCTGAGTTTGAGAGGGTGGCCTGTAACATGCTACAAATTGCAGATTGCTTCTTTCTGGGCACTAGAAAGAGTCTTGAGTAAAATCCTTGGCCTTGCTCTCGTGTAGGTACCAGTTGAATGGCTCTCATGTCCATGAGTGCTGTAATTTGTTTTTGTGCCTCTGCCCATTGATTTTGTGGCAAGTTTGGCATTCCTCTTTTCATTGGCAAGGTGTGAAAATGGAATCTGTATCCTCGTAAAATTATGTCTAGGACTCATTTGTCCTTTGTGACAATGTGCCAGTTGTCTGCAAAAAGTGTGAGTTTTCCCCCCAAGGGGGCTGCCAAGAGAGTATTGCTTGGCCAGATGAGGTGCAAGTCATTGAGTTTGCCTTCTGGTGGATTGAAACCTGTCTTCTCCTCCCTTGTAGTGCCCCATTGTCGAGGTTTATACTGGGCTTGTGGTTGTCCTCTGCCCCTTGGGCGTCTGTATTTACCCCTCTGTGGTCTGTCAGTAGCTGGAAAGGACCAATTTTTTGTTGGCCAGTTTCTGCTGAAGCACGGGGGTTGTACCTGTAGGAAATCTTTGACTGTGCATAGATTTTGCCTTATCCTCCATTTTCTTTAAAACTTCTTCTGCTTTAACTCCAAAAAGAACATACTGCTGTAAGAGAGCATCCAGTAGTTTTGCTTTAACATGATCAGGCAGAGTTTGTTCCTTTAACCAAGCATGCCTGCGTATGACAGACCCAGTGACAGCTGCTCTGCAGGAGGCCTCCCAAGAATCAAACTCACATTGTAAGGTATGTTTGCCCACCTGCTCAGTGGCGTGCAACAGATCCTGTACTTCTTTCAATTCAGATTGTTGAGGGAGAGAGGTTATTCTTTGCTTTAACTGAGAGATTAGGAATTGCTGATACTTAAGCATGTGAAATTGGCAATTCAGTGCCCTCATAGCTAGTGTGCCTGAGGTGTAAACCTTTTTCCCCACCTGTCTAGTGCTCTGAAATCCCTCTCAGAAGGTACTGGGTTTTTAGCCATAGAAGCCTTAGCCCCCTTGGGACCCTGGGAGATGGTCTCTGGGTCAGCTACAGGGCTTTTGTAAAGAAATTTGTGGGAATCAGGCACTCTATAGTATCTGTCAGGTTTAGCCGGAGCAGGAGGTAGAGAGTCTGGGTTGAAACTGGATTCTAAATAAACATCATCCACAATGTCCAAAACTGGTGGGATGGCTAGTGGTCTATGTTGGGGGAGTAAAAGAAACTCTGAGCCTTTTCTTTGAATCAGAGTAATCCTGACCTTCCGAATGAAAATGTTCCCTCATCGTGTGTAAAGTTTCCCCAAAGGAGTAGTCTTCAGAAGGAGAAGCTGAGGGAATAGAGTCCTCAGCATCAGAATCTTCATAAGGAGAGGAGTAATCTTGGTCCTCAGAGGAGTCTGAAGAAATGGACACTTGTTCAGAGGATGCATAATCTTCCTCTTGTCTAGGCCTTTTGTCAGGAGGTGGCTGGGAACCCCTGATAAGAGAAATCAAATTTCAGCCATTTTGAGCATCTGTTTCTTAGGCATAGGGCCTTGAACAGGAGACTTAAGTGCAGTCCTTTTAGATTTAGTAGGAGTCTTCAACTTAGAAAATGTTTTAATGGTGAGAGTCTGTCTGAAAACGCCTTCAGAAGCCGATGGCGTTTCTGCAGCACCGACGTCTTTTGTAGCAATGTCGTCGGATGGGCCTGAACTAAATGGCTGCATCGGCCCGGTGCATTCCACCAAAAGTTCCGTAGCGGTCTCGGGTTCCAGATCTGCGGTAGTCAGGGGCTGCGTCGGAGCCTCACGGAGGACCGGAGACAGAATCAGCCAAGGCCTCGGAATCTGGCTTAGGCCTGGGCTGTCTGTCCTTATCCTTGCATTTTTTGAAAACGCCGGTAGTCTGTTGCTCCGACGGCATGGTGTAGTTAAATTTCCTACTGTAGTGTTGTGCGAAATCAAAGAGTCTTTTAATAGTACGCTTATTAAACCTAGCACAAAAAAGTAGTTTTGTACCTACCATAAATGTAGATGTCCGATAGGTATGCATCTGCAGTCCTAACATATGGGTTTGTCCTGCCTCAGGCAGCCCTTCGGTTGGCCGGATTCCAAAGTCTGGGTCTGGCCTCGGCTGATGTCGCACTTCACCCGACGTCATAGCTGCTGGGGTATAAAGGCATCAGCAGACGCCATTTTCCTCAGTGTTTCTTGCCCCAGATGCCAGGTGCCCTCTAGGAAGGCTAAATTTGGATAAATGCAAATAATTCCAAACAATAGAAAGCTATATATATATATATATATATATATATATATATATATATATATATATATATACATGCAAACAAATACACCATAATAGATCCCCCAGCTAGCTAAAAGAGGGGTAAGTACCCTAGGAATACCACAGAGGGGAAGGAGGGTGGGTAATCCTGACTGCAGATGCATACCTATCGGACATCTACTTTTATGGTAGGTACAAAACTGTACTATGTCCTTCAAGGATGCATCTGCAGTCCTAACATATGGGTAGAATACCATAGCCAAACTGGGGGAGGAGGCACTAAGATAAAGATGGTGTAGTCAAGATCCCTTGCAACACAGCAGTTGCAAAACCTGCTCGGGATCTGGAGTATAAAGGAAGGTTATAATGCTTGGCAAATGTATGCACGGAGCTCCAAGTAGCAGCTTCTAAAATGTCTTTGGTAGCCACTCCTCGTAGGAAAGCTGTAGTGGTGGCTGTAGCTCTTGTGGAATGAGGTCTGATATTTTCAGGAGTTGTCTTTCCATGAAAAAAGAGTAGCAAAAACGAATGCAATTTCCTATCCATTTTGAGATTGTCCGTTTTGAAATTGCTTTACCTTGCATTCCAGTTGCATATGCTACCAGAAGCTGGTCAGTTTTTCTGTTGGTCTTAGTTCTGTCCAGGTAGTAGCATAATTGTCTGTGCACATCCAAGGTATGTAGCAGTCTTTCCCCCCTGTTCTGTGGGTTGGGGAAAAATGTAGGTAAATGAATCGCTTGGTTCAATGATACTCTGGAGACCACTTTTGGCATAAAGGTAGGGTTAGTTCTCAGAGACACTCTATCCTGATGGAAGATAAGGAAGGTCTGTACTGCCATTAATGCCTGTAATTCAGATACCCTTCTTGCTGAAGTGATTGCTAGCAGGAAAGCAGTTTTCCAAGACAAGAACTGTAAATCTGCTGTTGCTGCTGGTTCAAAAGGGGGAAGTGTTAACTTTTCCAGCACAAAGTTGAGATCCCATGTAGGTAGAGGTGGTTTCCTTGGAGACTTTACATTTTTGATTCCTCTCAAGAACTGCCTGAGTAGAGGATGAGAGAAGACAGGCGGATCCATGTTGTATTCTGCTGAAATTGCTGATGCATGAATCTTAATGGAGGAGTAGGACAGGCCACTGTGGAACAGTTCTGCTAAGTATTCCAGGATGTGTGCTATGTTTGCCAATGAGACATTTTCTCCCTTTGCTGCACTCCAAATGAGGAATCTTTTCCATTTGGCTGAATAAGTCTTCCTTGTGGAGGGTCTGCGAGTCTCCAGGATAATGTCCTTAACCCTCTGAGATAAATCTGGGTTATTTTGTTTTATGCAATATTCCAAGCAGCCAGCTGCAGTGTTTTCAAGTTTGGATGTAGGATCTTGTAGTTGTTCTGTGTTAGAAGAAAGGGACAGAGGTAGAGGCCATGCGTGTGTCCGAGACATGCTTCTCAGTAGCAGGTACCAATGTTGCCTCGGCCAGTCTGGAGCTATCAGGATTACCCTTGGCTGATCCTCTTTGATCTTCAGTAGGACTTTGTACATCAAAGGAAGAGGTGGGAATGCATATGCTGTCAGGTTTTTCCAGCTGAAGGAAAGGGAGTCCACCCTCCAAGCAAGTGGGTGGTATTCTCTTGTGCAGAATTTCTTCAATTGGTGGTTGTGTGGGGAGGTGAACAGGTCTATCTCTGGTAGTCCCCATTTCTTTGTTATGGTTTTGAAGATATCTGGATGCAGCATCCATTAGTGAGCATCCGTGGTAGTTCTACTTAAGGTGTCTGCTAGTGAATTTTCTTTTCCTGGTACAAATCTGGCCTGGAGTTGAATGTTGAGATTCAGGGCCACATTCCACAGGTCCATTGCCATCCGGCATAGAGGATATGAGTGTGTACCTCCCTGTTTGTGGATGTACCACATGACTGTGGTATTGTCCGTCCTTATCAGCAGGTGACCTTGTTGAAGGAATGGTCTGAATGCCTGGATTGCATGTTTCACTGCCAGCATCTCCTTTTGATTTATGTGTAGATTCAGCTGGTCTTGGGTCCATAGGCCTTGTATACACTTGTCGACCATGTGTGCCCCCCAGCCTAGGTCTGAGGCGTCCGTGGTGATGGTCTGGCTTGGATGAGATTTGTGGAAAGGCAATCCTCTGTTCAACTGACAGGCCTGAGCCCACCACAGGAATTCTTCCTTCAGGCATGGAATTATTGGAATCTGGGCCTCTAGACTGTGCTTGTGTTGAGACCATACATTCCTTAGGTACCATTGCAACTTTCTCATATGCAGCCTGGCATGCGGAATCAATATTATGCAGGATGCCATGTAACCCAGGGCTTGCAGGACTTTCCTTGCAGTAAGCCGAGTAAGCTGTTTGTGTTGTTAATGTCATGAAATAGACTGGTAGTTGCTTTTGTTTTTCTTCTGTGAGAAAAGCCATCCGAGTTGATGTATCTAGTTCTGCACCCAAGAATGTTATCCTTTGGGATGGTACTAGTCTTGACTTTTGCATGTTGACTGTGTATCCCAAGGCTTGCAACAGTTGTATGACCTTTTCCAAATCTTTTGTTAATTTTGCCTTGTTGTCCGCTTGTATTAGGCAGTCGTCCAGGTATGGGTAAATTTGAATTCCCTGAAGCCTGCAATGAGCAATTACTGATGCCAGGCATTTCGTGAATACTCTGGGCGCAGTAGATAAGCCAAAGGGCAATGCTGAGAATTGATAATGCTCTGATCCTGCAAGAAATCTGAGGTGTCTTCTGCAATCTGGTCGGATAGGGATGTGCAGGTATGCCTCCTTGAGATCTAGAGTCACCAGCCAAGACTCCTTGCCCAGCATGGGAAGAAGTTGCTGGAGGGTCAGCATTTTGAAACAATGAGGTATGTGTTCAGAGCGGACAAGTCGAGAACAGGTCTCCACTGATTTTCTTTTCTTGGTACAAGGAAAAGCCTGGAGTAAAATCCTTGGCCTTGTTCCATAGGCGGTACCTTTTCTATAGCTCTCATCCTACTAATTAGTAAGTTGCTGATTTGTCTTAGAGCATCTGTTTTTTGGCTTGGTGGTAGGTTTGGCATTCCTCTCTTTTTTGGTAGTGTGTGGAAGTGAAACCTGTAGCCCTTGTCTATTGTTTGTAAAATCCATTTGACTCCTGTAATGTAATGCCAGTTGTCGGAAAATAAGGCTAGTTTTCCGCCCAAGGGTGCTTCCAGTTGTTCCCTGGTAGGCAGAATCAGAGCCAAGTCATTGTGTCTGTCCTGTGGAAGTGGTTGTCGTTGAATCTGTGGCAGTACTTCTCTGGTTGGTAGGCTGCCACTGACGTCCCCTGTAGGCACCCCTGGATTGACCTCTGCCTCTTGGGCGTCTATTTCTGCCTCTCTGCTCTGGAGGTGTCTGGAAAGGACCAATTCTTCGAAGGCCAATTTCTGCTAAACCTCGGAGGTTGGACCTGTAAGAAATCCTTGACTGTTTGGACAGATTTTGCTTTTTCTTCCACCTTCTTTAGAACCTCCAGTGCAGGGGAGCCAAACAAACTTTGTTTCTCCATAGGAGCATCTAGGAGTTTTAACTTAACATGGTCTGGTAAGGATTGTTCTTTTAACCAGGCATGCCTTCGAATCACTGTTCCAGTCATAGCTGATCTAAAGGAAGCCTCCAGTGCATCATAGCCACATTTTAAGAAATGGTTACTGACCTGCTGAGAGTTATGTAGCAAATCCTGAAGGGACTTGCGGTCTATAGGTTCAGGAGAGGACAGTTTTTTATTTAGCTGGTCTAACCAAAATTCCTGGTACTGAATCATGTGAAATTGACAGTTTAAGGCCCTGGCCAAAAGAGTAGCAGAAGTATAAACCTTTTTACCCAATCTCTCTAATGCTCTAGATTCCCTTTCAGAGGGGAGAGGGTTTTTGGCAGAGGCAGCTGCCACAGCTTTAGGGCCCTGTGAAATGGTTTCAGGATCTGCAACAGGAGCCTTATACAAATGGTAGTGTGTATCCGGGACCCTGTAATATCTGTCAGGCTTGGCAGGGGCCGGAGGAAGAGAATCAGGGGCAGTACAGGCATCATTATATGCATCAACAACTGTTAGTACTGGAGGAATGGCTAAATGCCTATGCTGTGGTAAGTGTAAAAAAGTCCTTAGCCTTTTCCTTGAATCTGAAAAATCCTGGCCCTGCCATTGAAAGTGTTCCCTCATAGCATGTAAGGTTTCCCCAAAAGAAAATTCTTCAGGAGGAGAAGCAGAAGGAATGGAGTCTTCTGCATCAGAATCCTCATAAGGAGAATATGGGCCTTCCTGAGGGTCTGAAATATCTGAGTCATCCGAGGAATAATCTGTAGAAACAGGTTCCGGGGGTTCAGTCCTAGGCCTCTTATCTGGAGGGGGTTGAGAGGCCCTGTCTGGGTGAGGTTGGGATCCCCTGATCAAAGAAATGAGATCCTCAGCCAGGCTGAGCATTTGGGAACTAGAGGTAGGCCTGTGTGAGGGAGTTTTAGCAGGTAAGGCCTTAGAAGATTTAGCTGCTTTAGCCATGGAAAAAGCCTAGATAGACATAGATGCAGGGGGTCTAGCAGCTCCACCTGCAGGGGTAGATATGTCTAAAGGAATAGTATCTGATAAATCCTGGGTGCCTGCTTCTGTAGGGGTAATTTCAGTAGCAGATTCAGCCATGCTCTGTGAGGCCTCTGCTATCGGAGGCATGCTTTCGGCCGAACGGAGGACTCTGTTTCAGCCGAAACAGAGACACTCGCGGTTGGCCTAACCGTGGTTTCAGCCGAAACCGCGGACCGCGAGTGTCGGTCCTTTTCCTTGCGCTTTTTAGCTAATTGTGTAGTCAGAGTCTCTGACAGCATTTTGTATGCAAAAGCGGGACCAAAAAACTCCTCTGCAAACTCCGACGTGTAAGCGTCCGTCAGTTGAAGGAAGCACAGGCTAGACAAGCTGATACATCGTGGTCTGGGCCTAAACAAGGAAGGCAGTAAGAGTGGAAATCCTTATGAGGTATTTGTTTCCCACAAGTTAAACAATTATTTACTTTGTCTGACATCGGCTGAGGCAAGAAAGAGTCCCCAACGGGGTACTTAGCTTTTTAGAAGTCTTCGGTAGTAGAAATCTCTGGATCTGACCGACCGGCACTTGCGAACAGCTTCTGCTTCGGGCACCGCGCGGCAAGAAAGACTGAGGAAAATGGCGTCTGCTGATGCCTTTATACCCCAGCAGCTATGACATCGGGTGAAGTGCGACATCAGCAGAGGTCAGACCCAGACTTTGGAATCCGGCCGACCGAAGGGCTGCCTGAGGCAGGACAACCCATATGTTAGGACTGCAGATGCATCCTTGAAGGACATAGACAAGTGACGTCGTGGTCTGGGCCTAGGCAAGGTATGCAATAAGAATGAAAATCCTTATGAGGTATTTGCTTCCCACAAGAAAATGCAATTGTTAACTTTTTCTGACATCGGTCTGAGGTAAGAAAAGTTCCCCCAACAGGGTACTTAGCTTTATAGAAGACTTCGGTCTGAAATTCGAAAATCTCAGGAGTTGGCTGACCGGCAGTTGCGAACTGCTTCAGCTTTGGGCACCGCGCGGCAAGAAAGACAGAAGAAAATGGCATTGGTTGCATTATATATACCCCTGGCGCACTGTCAGGGAAGAGGCGACAGCAACCGATGCCGGACCAAGACTTTAGAATTCCGGCCGACTGCCGGACTGCCTGACGACAGGATAACCCAAGTGTGATGACTGCAGCAGGGTAACATGATAAACATGGGGGGAAAGTGTAATCCTGTTCCTCTGAGGAAATAGAAACCTGGTCAGAGGAAGCATAATCCTCCTCTTGTCTTGGTCTTTTATCTGGAGGGGGATAGCAACCCCTGATTAGGGTAATCAAATCTTCAGCCATCTTAAGCATCTGTTTCTTAGGCATGGGGCCTTGAACTGGAGACTGATGTACAATCTTTTTTTGGTTTTAATGGAGTTAAGCTTAGCATAAGATTTAATGGTGAGTGTAGTCAGTCTGAAGACACCTTCTGCAACCAAAGGTGTTTCTACTGCACCAGGATATCCTTCTGCTCCGGTGACGGATGGGCCTAATGAAGATGGCTGCGACGGCCTAGTACACTGCTTTAGAATCCAAAGCTGTCTGCGGTTCCAATTTTGCCGTCATCAGGGGCTGCGTAGGTGCCTCACTGAAAACCGGAGAACCGGCAACAGGCCCAGCAGAGGCCTCGGAGTCTGGCGTGTTCCTAGGCTGCCTGTCTTTATCCTTGCGTTTTTTATGCATGCCGGTCGGCTGCTCCAACGGCATGATAATTAAATTTCCTACCAAAGTAATGTCGTGCGAAGTCAAAACGGCATTTGATAGTTCGTTTATTAAACCTAGCACAAAACCAACAACGTGCGACGTCGTGGTCTGGGCCTAGGCAAGGAATACAATAAGAATGGAAGTCCTTATGAGGTACTTGCTTCCCACAAGAAATGCAATTGTTAACTTTTTCTGACATCGGACTGAGGCAAGAAAAGGTTCCCCAATGGGGTAATTCGCTTTATTGAAGACTTCGGACTGAAATTTGAATTGAAAATCTCAGGTGTCGGCCGACCAGCACTTGCGAACTGCTTCTGCTTTGGGCACCGCGTGGCACGAAAGACTGAAGAAAATGGCATCGGATGCCTCTTATATAACCCTGGCACACTAACATCAGGGAAGAAGCGACAGCAACAAACGCCGGACCAAGACTTTGGAACTCAGGCAGACTGCGGGACCGCCTGATGGCAGGATAACCCAAGTGTGATGACTGCAGCAGGGTAACACGATGAACATCGAGCATCTGACATTACTGACTGTCAAATTGGAACATACCGGAAAAGTAAAAATGAGGCAACATCAAGCACACTTTAGAAAGCAAGGAACAGCAGAAAGCCAGGAAATGACAATGTTCCACATATCTGAACAGTAGTGTATGGTTTGGTTTCCAAGGAGAATCAAAATGGCAATGAGAAGATAAAGTTCTTAGTTACAAGCAGTCGGGTGTGGGGCATGAGAAAGTAAGGATGACAGTTTGTGGGAGGTTTTGTTGCAGTAAGGTGAACCTGGGATGCCCTGTATATTTACAATATTAAATTACCACCAAAATAGTTATGAAATCATGGTTAAGTAAGATACTTGGGTTAATTTTAAAGGTTAAACTGTAGTGTAATTAAAAAAAGTCAGCACACAACATGTTAGACACTCCTTTAATGCGATGGCTTGCAGTTAGGTATTGCACTACTGATCGCATTAGAGAACTTAAACTGCAGAGTATGGCAATAATCTTTGATCAGTAGAAGCATATAAGCAAGGGCAATGAGACAACTAGATAAATAACCACGTACCGAATAATAGCAAGCAATCAGGCTTTATAGCATGATTATACTTAGTAAAATTAATACACATATATTTGTCAGGCTTATAGCATTGGCTTTCTATTTGAGGGTTCCATGAACACATGTTGTAGCTTTGTATTTTGGACCATGTGATTTCATACTTCCATCCATCTGGTCACACAGCAAATAAGGAAGAAATGTTAAAACGTGGTTTAATACAGTGCAAGGGGAACTAGCCAAGTAAGGAATATTTCTTCAAGCGTTTCATGCTGATGTTTCATTAATGTATGTTTCTGAAATTGCTTGGAGTTTAAGGTGTTTTTAGATACTGCACTAACACTGACTGCTGGTATTTTTTAGCATTTAAAATTTCTCTAAAGTGAGGGAAAAGGGTAACCTGAGAGATCCTGGCAGTTATACAGACAAATCCCTGCACGGGAGGCACGCATTTGTAGAATTTTAAATTTATACTTAAATAAACGTTTACAACACTGCAGAGAAATGGGTACTAGATGATAAAAACTAAGACTAAGGAAAAAACAAAGAAATAACTATACACAGTAACATTTACCTGAAGCAACGATAAAATAAACTGCCAAGCTGTAGTTAGCACTGTGTGAAGCCAGGAACCCGAGCAATGTGTCACTTATTCCAGACGGAAGAAAAACAGGACTGGAAGAGACTTCTGCACACCTTTTTATCGTAACTTTACACGTGGGTGGAACTGCAAGAGCGTCATGACGGATATCAAAAAAAAGGGAGGGGAGTAAATCAGTAATTGACCGCGCTTCATCTACGGACCGAAGGAGAAATGCAATTGCAGGAACAAGCCAGTGCCCCTTTAATGGTGTTTTTGACTTTGCTGCCGTAGTACCTTTAATTGTAAGCTGTGAAGGTCTGAAAACACCCTCAGAAGCCGGTGCCTGCTCAGTGGCTCCGGACCCATCTGAGGGTATATTTTCCATAGGCCCAATACCTTGAGTTTCCACAGTCCTCTGTGTCTCCACATGGCTGGCAGTTGCGGCCTGTAGCTGAGGTAGCGGGTGTCAGGGGCTGCGAAAGCACCTCACTGAGAACAGGCAACTGGCCTAGAAGAGGCTTCGTCGGTTTTGGACCTCGGATGCCTGTCTTTTTCTTTGTCTTTGCGTTTTTTATACATTCTGGTCGTCGGTTGTTCAGACAGCATTATTAATTAAATCTTCGTCCAAAATAATGTAAAGCAAAATCAATCTGACGTTTAATAATGCGTTTATTGAATCTAGAACAAAATCAACAACTAGTAACATCATGGTCAGGGTCTAGGCAAGGAATGCAGTAAGAGTTAAAGTCCTTATGAGGTATTTGCTTCCCACAAGAAATACAATTACTTTTACTGATATCGGTCTGGAGCAAGAAAAAGTTTCCCCAACAGGGTACTTAGCTTTATTGAAGACTTCGGTTCTGAAATTCAATTTTGAAAATCTCAGGAGTCGTCCGACTGGCACTTGCGAACTGCTAATGCTTTGGGCACCACGCGGCAAGAAATACTGGAGAAAATGGCGTCAGTTGCAACTTTTATACCCCTGGCGATCTGACATCAGGGAAGATGCGACAGCAACAGACGCCGGACCAAGACTTTGGAACTCGGGCCAACTATGGGTCGCCTGCCATCAGGATAACAAGTGTAATGACTGCATCAGTGAAACACGAACATTCTTAGCTGTCTGTGCACATCCAAGGAATGCAGAATTCTCTCTCTTGTTCTGAGGATTTGGATAAAAAGTTAGCAGATTAATTGGTTAAGAGCCACACTGGAAACCACCTTGTGGCATAAATGTAGGATTTGCCCTCAGAGACACCCTGTCTGGGTGAAATATGATAAAAGGCTCTACAGCCATGAGGGCCTGTAGCTCTGAAACTCTTCTTGCTGAAGTAATTGCTAGTAGCAGAGCAGTTTACCATAAGAACTTTATATCAGCGGTAGCAGCTAGTTCAAATGAAGGCAGGGTGAGATTTTCCAATACATAATTGAGGTCCCATGCAAGTAATGGTGATGATCTAGGAGGCTTTAAATTTTTGGCTCCTAAGATACTGCATTTGCAAAGGATGAGAAAAGATTGGTGGCTCTGTATTGAATGAGCGGAAATGGCAGAGGTATAGATTTTAATTGATAAGATAGGCCTTTGTCAAGCATCTCAGTTAAGTATTTTAATATCTGAGGAATATTTGGTTCTGCTGTATCAATTCCTTGTGCTCGATTCAAAGCACATAATCTCTTCCATTTATCAGCATAAGATTTTCTAGTACTAGGCCTTCTGGCTTCGAAAATGACATCCATCACAGCTTCATTGAGAGTTGTTTGTATAACTACATGATCAGCTATGCTGCCAGGTTCAGTGTCTAGAGTTGATTGTGAAGTATCTGATTGTTTTGCTGGGACAGTAGTGGTCTTTGAGGTAAGGTCCAAGCTGGGTATTGAGACAAGTTCCTTAGGACTGGGTACCAGTACTGCCGGCGTCAGTCCGGGGCAATTAGTATCATCTTTGGTTTCTCTTGTCTGACTTTTAGGAGGACCTTGGGAAGAGGCAGAGGAAGAAAGGCGTAAACCGATAGGTTTTTCCAACTGAAGGATAGGGCGTCCACTTTCCATGCTTGTCTGTGATAATTCCTTGTGCAGAATCTTTTCAATTGATAATTTTGAGGAGAGGCAAATAGATCTATGTCTGGGCTCCCCCATTTCTCTGTTATCATGCTGAAGACTTGTGGATTTAATTTCCACTCGTGAGGGTCCATAAGGTTTCTGCTTAAAACGTCTACCACAGTATTTAGCTTTCCTGGCAGGAATTGAGCTTGAAGATGTATTTCGTAGGTCAAAGCTGTGTGCCACAGTGCCACGGCTAATCTGCAAAGGGGGCATGAGTGTGTGCCCCCTTGCTTGTTTATATACCACATGGCCATGGTGTTGTACGTCTTTATCAGTTGTCCTGGATGAAGCAAGTCCTTGAATGCTGTTAGGGCATTTTGAACAGCTAGCATCTTTGTTTGATATGTAAATGTATTTGTTTTGGGGTCCATATGCCCTGAATGCATCTTCCTGCCATGTTGGCCTCCCAGGCATAATCTGAGGAGTCTGTTAAGGTTTGGCTGGCAGGGGGTAGAGTGAAGGCCAGTCCCATGTTTTGGTGACTGGCCTTTGCCCACCATAGAAATTCCTGTTGTAGGCAGGGTTATGAGAGGAATCATAGTTTCCAGACTGTGAGAATGTTGACTCCATAAACTTTTTAAGTACCAATGAAGTTCTCATATGTAGACTTGCATATGGAATCAGTAGGATGCAGGATGCCATGAAGCCCAAAGCCTGCAGAATTTGTCTTGCAGATAACTGGGTTTTTGTTGCCATCAGTGTGAAGTAAGTAGTCAGTTGCCTTTGCTTGTCTGGCTTGAGGTAAGCAATCTGGGCAGTTGTATTCAAGCTTGCACCCAGGAATGTTATCTTTTGAGAGGGTACCAGCTGTGATTTCTTTTCATTTATTGTGTACCCTAGGCAGGTTAGAAGCCTTTCCACAAATGCCAGGTGTTGAAGAATATCCTTGCTCTCTGCTTGAATGAGACAGTTGTCCAAGTAAGGGTATACTTGTATACTTTTGTCTGCAAAATGCAATTAGAGGTGGCACGCACTTTGTGAAGACCCTGGACGAAGTAGACAAGTCAAAGGGCAGTGCAGAGAATTGGTAATGCATTAAGCCAGCCTTGAATCTGAGATATCTTCTGCACGACTGTCTTATTGGGACAATTGGGACATGCAGGTATGCCTCTTTTAGGACTAATGTCACCAGCCAAGCATGCTTGCCTAGCATGGGCAGAAGCTGCTGCAAAGTCAGCATTTTGAATTTTGGAATGTCCAGGTATGTGTTCAAAACTGATAAATCCAGTATTGGCAGCCAGGCCTTGTCCTTTCTGGGTACCAAGAACAGTCGAGTAAAAACCTTGTCCTTTTTTCTGTTCTGGTACTGGTTGAATGGCCCCCATATCCAGGAGGGCCATTAACCTGTTTCTGTGCCTCCGCCCACTGATTTTTGGGCAGATCTGGCCAACAGTTTGCCATTGGCAGTGTGGAAATTGAATCTGTATCCCTATGATACTATGTTTACTACCCACTTGTCCTGTTAACTGCCAATTTTGATTAAAACTGCTAATTTTCCCCCTAAGGGTGCTGCCAAAAGATAAGTGCTTCGTGTAGGCAGAGGGAAGTCATTGGGACTGTTTTCTGTAGGTTTGCGCTTCATCTCCTCCTGATTTGGAGGTAGATGCACCCCACTGCATTTACCTGTACGAATCCTGCACCTGGTATCTGGAACCCTTTGAGCTCTGTTTGACACAGGAAAGGACCAATTTTTTTGTAGGCCAGTGTCTACTCAATCTTGGTGGCTACACTTGTAGGAAGTCTAAACACTTTGCATAGACTTAGTTTTGTCTTCCATTTTCTTTAAAACCTCTTCTGCCTTAATACCAAAAGTATAGTTTTGTACCTACCATAAATGTAGATGTCCGATAGATATGCCCTCGGTCGGCCGGATTCCAAAGTCTGGGTCTGACGTCGGCTGATGTCACCTCCTCCCCGACGTCAGAGCGGCTGGGGTATAAAAGCATCAGCCGATGCCATCTTCCTGTTTCTTGCCCCAGATGCCAGGTGCCCTCCAAGGAAGGCTAAAATTAGAACTGGATAAAAAATTCCAGACATACACAATAGTAATAAACAGATACACCATAACAGATATCCCCAGCTAAGTATAAAAGGAGGGAAGTGGACCCAATACACAGAGGGATAGGAGGGAGGGAAAACCTGACTGCAGTTGCATATCTATTGGACATCTACATTTATGGTAGGTACAAAACTATACTATGTCCTTCAAGAATGCAACTGCAGTCCTTACATATGGGTTGAATACCATAGCCAAGTTGGGGGTGGTAGGCTCTAAGATAAGGATGGTGTAGCTAAAATGCCCTGCAGGACTGCCGAAGCAAAGCCTGCTCAGAATCTGGAATATAAAGGGAGGTTGTAGTGCTTGGAAAATGTATGCACGGAGCTCCATGTAGCAGCTTCTAGAATGTCCTTTGTAGCCACCCCTCTTAGGAAGGCTGTGGAGGTGGCTGTAGCTCTGGTGGAGTGTGGCCTGATATTGGCTGGCACACCCTTTCCATGGAAAGAATAACAGAATCTGATGCAATGTCCAATCCATTTTGAAATTGTTTGGAAATTGCTTTTCCTTGCACTCCAGGAGCGTAAGCTACAAATAGTTGGTCAAACTTTGTTGGCCTTTGTTCTGTGCAAGTAGTAGCATAGTTGTCTGTGAATGTCCAAAGTGTGCAGCAGCTTTCCCCCCTTATTTTGAGGATTGGGGAAGAAAGTAGGCAGGTGAATTGCTTGATTTAGAGACACCCTGGATATCACTTTTGGCATAAAAGAAGAATTGGTTCTTAAAGAAACCCTGTCCTGATGAAAAATGAGGAATGGAGGTACTGCCATGAGGGCCTGTATCTCAGAATCTTTTCTTGCTGAGGTTATTGCCAACAGGAAAACTGTTTTCCAGGAAAGAAATTGCAATTCTGAAGATGCTGCTGGTTCAAAGGGAGAAAGAGTTAATTTTTCCAACACGAAATTGAGGTCCCATGCAGGCACTGGTGGTTTTCTGGGAGGTTTGATATTCTTTACCCCTCTTAGAAATTGTCTTAGCAAAGGATGTGAAAACACAGGTGGATCAGTGTTGTATCTTGCTGAAATTGCTGAAGCGTGTATTTTTATGGAAGAATAGGAAAGTCCATTATGCAGCATGTCTGCCAAGTATTCCAATATCTGTGGGATGCTCATTACTGATGCATCCTGTCCCTTGTTGGTATTCCAGATGTTGAATCTCTTCCATTTGGCTGAATAAGTTTTTCTGGTGGAAGGTCTGTGCGCTTCCAATAATATCTGTTGAACTTCCTTGGAGAGAGAGATATGGGGAGAAATCATGGGCCCCTCCAAGCTGTCAGCTGCAGAGTTTGCAGGTTGGGATGAACCGTCCTGTAATTGTGCAGAGTCAAGAGTGGAGACCATTGAGGCAGGGGCCACGGTTTGGTGCAAGTTATGCTCCTTAGTAATGGATACCTGTGCTGTCTTGGCCAATCTGGAGCTATTAAGATGCCTTTCGGTTGCTCTGCTTCAGTAACACCTTGGTCATCAATGGTAGAGGTGGGAATGCATAGATTGTTAGAGAGTTCCAGCTGAATGAGAGAGCATCTATTTTCCAGGCTTGTGGATGGTGTGACCTCAAGCAGAACTTTTTCAGATTATGATTGAGGTGGGAGGCAAAGGATCTATGTCCAGCCTCCCCCATGCAGAAGTTATTTGTGCAAAAATGTCTGGATGCAACATCCATTCGTGTGGATCCAGGATGTTTCTGCTTAGACTGTCCGCTAGAACATTGTCCCTGCCCGGAATAAACTGGGATTGTAGCTGTATGTTCAGTTTCAGGGATTTTTCCCAAAGAGTCATTGTTGGTCTGCAAAGGGGGTAAGAATGAGTACTTCCCTGCTTATTTATGTACCACATAACAGTGGTGTTGTCTGTCCGTATTTTCTGAAGGCCTCGATTGCATGCATTACTGCTAACATCTCTTTTTGATTGGTGTACATGTACTTCCTGGGGAGTCCATTGCCCTTGAATACATCTGCCCTCCATGTGCGCCCCCCATCCATGGTCTGAGGCGTCTGTTGTAATGGTTTGGCTTGTTGAAAGGCATACCTTTGTTTAACTGGCTTGCTTGGGCCCACCACAAAAATTCCCTTTGTAGACATGGGATGACTGGGATAATTGCTTCTAAGTTGTGGCTGTGTTGAGACCATAAACTTTTTAGGTACCATTGTAATTTTCTCATGTGTAGTCTTGCCAGTGGAATCAGTAGAATGCAAGATGCCATGAAACCCAGGGCCTGCAGGAATTTCCTTGCAGTCATCTGGGTGAGCTTTGCTAGGCTTTTGAAGTAATGTGGTAATTGTTCTTGCTTCTCTTCTGTGAGGTAAGCCATTTGTGATTCTGTCTAGTTTGGCTCCTAGAAAAGTTATTTGTTGGGATGGCAGTAGTCTTGATTTTTGTAAGTTGACTGTGTATCCCAAAGCCTGTAGTAAGTGAATGACAATTCAAGTTTTTTGTCAAGGCTTGCTTGCTGTCTGCTTGTATAAGGCAGTCGTCCAGGTAAGGGTATATTTGTATCCCCTGGAGTCTGCAGTGTGCAAATACTGATGCCAGGCATTTCGTGAATACTCTGGGCGCAGTAGATAAGCCAAAAGGCAATGCTGAGAATTGATAATGCTCTGACCCTGCAAGAAATCTGAGGTATCTTCTGCAACTGTGTCTGATTGGGACATGCAGGTATGCCTCCTTGAGGTCCAGAGTAACCAGCCAAGACCCCTTGCCTAGCATGGGAAGGAGTTGCTGTAGCGTCAGCATTTTGAATTTTGGTACAATGAGAAAAGTGTTGAGCGGACAAGTCCAGTATAGGTCTCCATTGCTTTTCTTTTCTTGGAACAAGGAACAGTCTTGAGTAAAATCCCTGGCCTTGTTCCTGAGGAGGAACCTTTTCTATTGCTTTGATTTGTCTCAGTTTTGAAACTTGTTCGAATGCCTCTGCCCTTTGATTTTGTGGCAGGTTTGGCATGCCTTGTTGGTAAAGTATGGATGTGGAACCTGTAGCCTTGGTCTATTATGTCCAGAATCCATTTGTCATTTGTTAAAATGTGCCAATTTTTTGAAAATAAGGATAATTTTCAGCCTAAAGGTGCTTCTCTGAGCCTTGGTCGGCGGTGTCAAAGGCAAGTCATTGTGATTGTCCCTGTGGAGCAGGGAAAGTCCCTGCGCCACCTCTCTGATTAGTCAGTTGCCATTGGCGTCCCCTGTAGGAGCCTCTGTATTGCCCTCTTCCTCGGGCACGCCTATTTTTTCCCCTTTGAAACTTGTCAGTATCCGGAAAGGACCAGTTCTTAGAAGGCCAATTCCTGCTGAACCTAGGAGGCTGAACCTGGAGGAAATCCTTGACTGTTTGCACTGATTTAGCCTTTTCTTCAATTGATTTCAACACATCCTGAGCATTAGCACCAAACAGCTTGTGTTTTTCCAGAGATGCATCTAGAAGCTTTGCTTTAACATGATCTGGTAATGGCTGTTCTTTTAACCATGCATGTCTATGTATGACGGCCCCTGTCATAGCTGCCCTACATGAAGCTTCCAATGCATCATATCCACACTGAAGAAAAGTATTGCTAACCTGCTGTGTGTTGTCAACCACATCCTGCAAGGCCTTTCTATCTAAAGGCTCAGGAGAGGCTAACTTTTTCTGCAAATCATCCATCAAGAAATCCTGATACTGAAACATATGAAAAAGGCAATTGAGGGCTCTCATGGCAAGTGTGGTTGAGGTATAAACTTTTTTGCCCCACCTCTCCAGGGACCTAGCTTCCCTGTCTGAGGGCAAAGGATTCTTGGCCGTGGATGTTGTTACCCCTTTGGGCCCCTGGGAAATTGTTTCTAGATCAACAGCATAGGCCTTAAAGAAATGTTTGTGAGTTTCAGGAACCCTGTAGTATCTGTCCGGCTTGACAGGAGCAGGGGAGAGAGAATCAGGGGAAGTACTCAAATCTGAGTACACATCATCCAGAACATCTAGCACTGGAGGGACAGCTAAAGGCCTGTGTTGGGGAAGCTTAAGAAAGGTACGAAGCCGTTTCCTGGAATCGGAGAATTCCTGGCCTTGCCACTGAAAGTGCTCTCTCATGGAGTGGAGAATTTCCCCAAAAGAAATATCCTCAGGAGAGGCAGAGAGGATAGAATCCTCCGCAACTGAATCCTCGTAGGCCTGGAAGGACTCTTCCTGGGTATCTGAGTGATCAAAGTCACCAGAGGCTTCATCTGAAAAAAGGGTGTCTGTATGCTCAACCCTGGGCCTTTTGTCAGAAGGTGGCTGAGATCCTCTGTCAGGATGGGCCTGGGAGCCTCTGATTAAAGAAATTAAATCTGCAGCTAAAGACATGATTTGTTTATCAGTAGTGGGCTGAGGCAAAGCTTTAGGAGGGTGAGACTTAGCCTGGCTAGCAGCCTTAGCACGTGTGTAGGCCTTGATAGACATAGGGGGCCTAGCTGCCCCACGTGCTGGAGTAACCTTGTCCACTGGTATGGTCTCAGGCAAATCTTGGGCTTCAGAATCTGGAGGAAAATCAACCACAGGCGCAGGCTCCGGGGCCGGAGTGATCGGTAAAGCGGTGTCGTTGGTCCGGAGAGGTGGAACAACCGCCTCAGAAGAGACCGATGCACTCGCAGTAATTTTTGGTGGTGTCGGTGGAAGTCGCGGGCCGAGGATGTCGGTCCCGGTCCTTCCGTTTTTTGGAAATATGAGGTGTCGGTTGTTCCGACGGCATGGTATAAGAATTTATCGCCAAAAAAGTCTTCAGCAAACTCTGCCCGGCGCCTGAGGGTGCGCTTATTGAAGCAAGCACAGGCCGAGACGTTGTGGTCTGGGCCAAGGCAGGGGAGGCAGTAAGAATGGAAGTCCTTATGAGGTATTTGTTTACCACAAGACAAACAGTTATTAACTTTTTCAGTTTTTTCTGACATCGGCTGAGGCAAGAAAAAGATCCCCAACGGGGTACTTAGCTTTTTGATGACTTCGGATACGTAAAACACAGGAGCTGACCGACCGGCACTTGCGAACTGCTTCTGCTTCGGGCACCGCGCGGCAAGAAAGACTGAGGAAGATGGCGTCGGCTGATGCTTTTATACCCCAGCCGCTCTGACGTCGGGGAGGAGGCGACATCAGCCGACGCCGGACCCAGACTTTGGAATCCGGCCGACCAAGGGCTGCCTGAGGCAGGACAACCCATATGTAAGGACTGCAGTTGCATTCGTGAAGGACATCAGAGTATTATGCTGTGAAGGTGCATCTAGCAATTTAGCTTTAACATGATCAGGCAAATTTTGTTCCTTTAGCCAGGCATGCCTCCTAATCACAGATCCAGTAACTGCAGCTCTGCAGGAGACCTCTAAGGAGTCAAAACCACATTGCAAAGTATGCTTTCCAACCTGTTCAGCTGCATGCAATAATTCCTGCAATTCTTTACTTTCTGCACATTCAGAAATAGTCATCATTTTCTGTTTCAGCAATCCCATAACATGTTGTTGATACTTAAGCATATGAAATAAGAAGTTATGTACCTACCATAACGTTCCATGTTAGTTGTCTTCTTCTCGCCTTCTTTCTTGCTGGATGGGTTTGGAGCTGATCCTCGGCACCGACTCGGCCAATACTAAAGCTAGAGAGCTAATTCCACCGGCTCGAGGCTCCCCTATATCCCACAATGCTAGGCGGTAACTACTCAGATCTCGTTTGATAGCTAGACCAAGCAATTCTAGTCTCCGTAGCATGGAGAAGGGTAACCCACCTCTATACAAACCAAAGTGCAAGGTATCCCAGACCTAACAAAAGGGGGAATAGAGGTGGTAGAACGTGTGGGAATGAAACTCTTCCAGAGGAAGATCACAAAATGAATTCCTATCGGTCTGTCCAGGCTTGGGGAAAGGAGGGTGGGACGCAAGAAAGAAGGCGAGAAGAAGACAACTAACATGGAACGTTATGGTAGGTACATAACTTCTTAATGTTAAGTTGTCTATCTCGCCTTCATTCTTGCTGGATGGGACTGCGTCCCTAGCACCTTATCCCGGGCGGCCTATCGGAATAGACTCTTGAGAACAGTGGAACCAAAGTTGGCACTGTTTCTGGAGACCATGTCCAATTTGTAATGTGAAATGAAGGTATGAGGAGAAGCCCAAGTGGTTGCTGCACAAATGGAATCTATTGGCAGCCTATCCTGAAAAGCTACGGATGTAGCTAATGCCCTAGTTGAATGAGCTCTAGGTCTTGAAGGTAGTTTCTGTTGTCTGATCTCATAGATCAAGGTAATTGTAGAGGTGAGCCATCTAGAAAGGGAAACTTTAGTAACTGGAAGGCCAAATTTCCCTTCCGCATATGATAGAAAAAGCTGATCAGATTTCCTGAATTGTTTAGTCCTGTCTAAATAATATCTAAGTTGGCGGTGAACATCCAGAAAATGTAGCTTTTGTTCCGACTTGTTGGAATAGTTAGGGGAAAAAGACGGGGAGATCAATCGTTTGGTTTAGGTTTGTTTGAGAGGAAACCTTAGGTAAAAATTAGAAGTTATGTACTCACCATAACGTTCCATCTGAGTAGGTGACTTCATTTGGGTGCAACCTGTGGGTATCGGATCCGACCTCGGATCCGAGCCGGCATTTCAAAAGCTTAGGCTCCGAGCTCCTAGCTCCTCCCTCTTACCCATAACCCCTTGCCAAGCCCTGACTGACCTCAGATTGAGTTTGCCTAAATAATACTGACTACAGTACATGAACAAAGCCTAAAACTCGCTCTATAAAGGTCAGGGGGATGGAGGGGGGGATGGTTGCACCCAAATGAAGTCACCTACTCAGATGGAACGTTATGGTGAGTACATAACTTCTAAATCTGAAGTAGGCAGACTTCATTTGTCTGCAACCTGTGGGACAGAGTCCCCAGCTACCTGAATCTTGGGCGTCATGGAAGGATGTTCCGAGCACCGCTGAGCCAAAGGATGCTCTTCCCCTGGAAACAACATCCACTTTATAATGAGAAATAAAGGTATGAGGTGAGGCCCAAGTGGCTGCCGCGCAGATATCATCCAAGGACACACGGGACTTAAAGGCAGCTGACGTGGAGACTGCCCTAGTAGAATGAGCCGTAACCCTCTGAGGAGCAGGTCTACCTGAAGTGTCATAAGCCTGCAGAATACAATTAGCAATCCACCTAGATAGTGTGACTTTAGACACTGCTTTACCCAAAGCAAATTTAGCAAAGGAGACGAACAGCTGATCTGATTGCCTGTGACCAGCTGTTCTGTGAATATAAAATCGTAATTGTCTATGAACATCCAAGGAATGCAATTTGTATTCTCCTTTGTTTGAGTACTTGGGGAAAAACACATGTAAATTGATTGACTGGTTGATATTAGATTCTGAAGAGACCTTCGGAAGAAAAGATGGATTGGTCCTGAGGCACACCCTATCTGGAAAGAAAGAAAGGTAAGGCGGCTTGACGCATAGAGCCTGAAGTTCAGACACTCTTCTGGCTGAAGTGATAGCTACTAAGAAGGCAGTCTTCCAGGAAAGGTACTTAAGGTCTGTAGAAGCTGCAGGCTCGAAGGGAGGAGCAGTAAGGGCTTGCAGAACTAAAGATAGGTCCCAAGGTGGTACAATCTCCTTGACTGGAGGCCTCAACAAAAAAATCCCTTTGAGAAAGGTTTTGCACAATTTAGCCGTCATGAGGGGAGCTGTCTCATGACCAATATGATAATGCGAGATGGCTGCCAATTGTACCTTAATCATGGAAGAACTTGCCCCTTGGTGAAAGAGGTCTGTTAAAAAATCCAGCACTGCTGGCATAGGTGCTGAGAAAGGATCCAAAGTTCTCTGAACCGCCCAAATAGAGAATCTCTTCCATTTACTCCGATAAACCTGCCTGGTGGAAGGTTTATGAGCTGCCACTAAAATGGCCTTGACCGGTGACGAGATACCGGGAGTCCTAATCAAGGATGGAACTAGAGCAGCCAAGCTGTCAATTTCAGGGTGCGTAGATTGGGAACCGAAATTCCCAGAGGGTGGGTGATGAGATCCGGAATCGGATCCAGAATTCAGGGTGGATTGATTTTGTGAGACCATACAAAGGGGAACCAGGGTTGATGAGGCCAGAACGGGGCAATGAGAATCATTCTGCTCCCCAAACTGTTGGCTTTCTGCAGAAGCCTCTGCATCAGAGGCAGTGGAGGGTAAGCATAAAGGAGACCGGGAGGCCAAGCATGCACCAGCGCATCTCTCGGGAATTCCCCTGGTGGGGGAAGCAGAGCGAAGAAATTGTCGCATTTGGCGTTTGAGGGAGAGGCAAAAAGATCGCAACAGGGTTGCCCCAAACGGCAAAAATCTTCTTCGCTACCTGAGGATTGAGAGACCACCCGTGAGGTGAAAGAATGGTGCGACTGAGTTTGTCCGCAAGGATGTTGGATTTTCCCGGAATGTGCGTTGCTACCAGAAAGCGTTTGGTGGAAATTGCCCATTCCCAGACTCTCATGGCCTCTCGACAAAGGGGATAGGACCTGGTTCCTCCCTGTTTGTTGATGTACCAGACTACCGACATGTTGCCTGTCTGAATCGCAATAGTCCCTGAAGGAAGAACGTGGTGAAGTGCTTGCAACGCTAGGAGCACCGCCCTCATTTCCAGGACATTTATATGCAACGACGTCTCTGTGGGGTTCCACGTGCCTTGGACAATCTTTCCGCAGAATTCCCCCACCCGAGGCAAGAAGCGTCCGTGGTCACTGTGGCTCGGGAAATGCAGCACAAAAGGTCTCCCTGTCAGGGGCTCCGGAGAAAGAAGCCACCAAAGAAGGGAATCCTTGCACGCTTTGCTGACCGCTATCGGAGTGTTGAGAGAGGAACAGAGAGGGGACCACTGAACCTGAAGGGTCCATTGAAGAACCCGCATGCGTGGCGTGCATGAATAAGAAGCGGGATAGCTGCCGCCATCGAACCTAGGGCCCTCAGGACCGAAGCTGCAGTCGGAAATGGTTGCAGGAGCGCTGCTACATGACACTTCAGGTTGGCAATTCTGTCTGGAGTGAGGAAGGCTCGCATTGACCTGGTGTTTAGCCTTCCTCCTATGAAATCTATAGCTTGTGTGGGGTGCAGTAAAGATTTCTCCCAGTTGACAGTGATGCCCAGCCTTGGGGCTAGTCGAAGAAAGTAGTCCCTGGCTGAGCACAGAAGATGCCTTGATGATGCCGTCAGGAGCCAGTCGTCCAGGTGCAGAAAGACCTGTAACCCCGGGAGCCACAGGTGGGCCGCTACCACCGCAAGAAACTTGGTGAACACCCTGGGGCTGAGGTGAGACCAAAGGGAGGACCCTGAACTGGTAATGACTGGCTCCCAGCCGAAGCGAAGGAACCTCCTGGACCGTCTGTCCATGCGAATGTGGTAGTACGTCCTTGAGGTCGATGGAGCACATCCAGTCGTTCTCCCTCAAGAGGGGGAGTATAGATTGAAGGGTGACCATCCGGAACTTTTGCTTGGTTACTGACAGGTTCAGCAGGGAAAGATCTAAGATTGGTCTTAAGTCCCCCATTTTCTTTGGCACCAAAAAGAACCTGGAGTAAAACCCTGACCCGGTTTGATCTGGGGGGACGCACTGGATAGCTCTTTTTTCTAGCAACTGTTCGATTTCGATAGCTGCTGCCTCCCTTTGGTCGGGTGGAACATCTGGGAGGCTGCAAGATCTGGGAACCTTGTACAGGGGAATTGTAGAACCTCTGGATATCACACGAAGCACCCAACGGTCTGTTGTGATGGACTCCCAAGAAGTCAGGTGCCTCGAAAAACGCCCCCCGACTGCCTCCAGAGACGGACAGCCGGGCAACCCTTCAGGGCTGCTGCGTGGGTCTATCAGAGAAAGGTTCTCTGGACCCAAAGTTGCTAGGAGCCCCCCTGCCTCTGGGACGGCGACCTCCCCGTCCTCCTCTGCCACGGAAGGACTGGTTATCCAGAGCAGGTTGGGACTGCTGCGATTTCCGGAACCACATCTTCTTCTGTCCCTTTTGGTTCTTCGAGAAGGACCTCTGGGGAGCTGAGAAGCGGACTCCGACGGCAGACAGCGTCTTCCCATCTTTCTCGCTCTGGACTAATGTTTCGCGAACAGTCTTGCCAAACAAGGCAGAACCATCGAAGGGGGCATTCGCGAAGGTCGCCTTAAAGGGCTCTGCGAAATCACAGTGGCGGAGCCAGGCCTGTCGCCTCATGACTAGACCTGTTCCGCTGGCTCTAGCGGCTCCCTCAGTAGCATGAGAAAGTAGCCGCATAGATGTATTCGAAACTTATCCAAGAGTGGCCATTCGGGTGGAGTATACCTGTTTATCCTCACTCGACATGGACTCTGGGGGAGATGCAGCGTATTCTTTAATCAGATCCCGCTGCATCCTGATGACGTGTGCCATGTAGTTCATCGCTCTCAACGAGAAGGTTGCTGAACTGAAAACTCGCTTCCCGATGCGATCCACCGAGCGGGACTCCTTGCCCGGAGGATGCATAGAGGGACTCTCCTGGGCCAATTCCCTCTTAGTGGCTGCAGCCATCATCATGGCATCTACTGGGGGGCCTTTGCTCCAATGAGTGCGGTCCACCGGAGGGGAAAGGATACGGTCAGGACGCTTGGGTACAGGCTCAACGGTGTCCGGATCCTTCCACGCTCTGATGGATATAAGGTCCACCAGAGGGTCGGCAGGAGGGGACACCCAAGAAGTAGATGGGCCCGCCTCGAATGCCTCCAAGAACACAGACTCGTCTGAGGAGGCCTTGGGGTCAGACCCCCCCCCCTGATTCTCAACATTTCCATAATGTCTCCAAATGAGACGTCCTCAGGGGGTGACCTTGGGGAGCCCTCCCCTTCATCCAAGTCTGTCTTCGGTAACGGACTCGGGGGAGTCCATGTGCCTCCTTTTGCACTTACGCTTCCGAGGTACTTCTTCGGGGGGGCTGTCCGAGGAGTACTCTTCCGCAGCTGGATGTTCCAAGGGAACTACTTGGGACATCGAGGCGGGCTGTCCCTGGGACCGGCTGGTGGGGGCCTGGCCCAACTGCAAAGGAGTGCGGGGTGGAGCCGTGGCAGGGACCGGGGGTCCGGTAGTCCTCAACAGTGCCCTTTCCACTACGTCAAAGGCCGAGGGGGAGCCAGCTTCTCTAAACCCCGAGAGCCGACCCCCACTCGGATCCGACGCACGGATCGGAGCCGGAGCAGAGACAGTCAGATCCGAGAGACCGGTGTGCTCCGACCTAGACGGAGCCGAAGATACACCAGCTCCCTCGGACCCGAGGCTCGGTCCTCGGCTCAGAGAGGTCGGGTCCGAAGTACCCGAAGCACTCAAGGGATGGGACGGATCCGAGGTGCGCCGACCCATCGGATCCGACCCACCCCCGGATCCAACTCTGACCGGCGCCGACAGCTCCGAACCCATGGTATGGGTCGGAGAAGGAGCCAAAGGGGGTCGAAGCCCCTCCCGGATGGGGGGGGGCTAGGAGCACTCCCATTTGCATTTGGGCCTGGATGAATTTCCTCATCATCCGGTCCATATCTGCTTCACTCATGGAGAATGTGGATCTGGTGGAGGCCACCGAAGCGGACCTAGAGAGCCGCCTCGGGAACCTCGCTGAAGGGCTAGCCTCCTCCTCCTCGGGCCCAGGAGAGAACCGAGGGGAGTGGAGCCGAGGAGGAGGAAAGCTAGAAGGCACAGGGGAGGCCCGCTTAGATGGAGGAGCTGAACTGGAGGTTTCAGCTCTCCGTTTGTGGTGCCTCTCCTCCTCTCTCTCCCTAGAAGACTCTCTCTCCTCCGGCATCTTAGAGGGAGGTTGAGTCCCAGCCGGAGGAGAGCCCACAGCAACTGCTTGCTGAGTAGAAGGGGCAGAAGCCGAAGCGGTATCTGGAGGGAGAAGTCCCGCCAGCACCAGCTTCGACCTCCGCTCCCTCAAAGCTCGGGGGTTGAACCCTGCACAAATGGTACAACCAGATGACAGGTGTTCAACCCCAAGATGACCAAGAGTGTGGCCATCCGCTGGGGACAGCTTATGGCCACACTCGGTACATTTAGAGAATACAGCCTTATGGGCTTCAGACATGTTAAGCCCTAACAGGCCTCAAACAAACAACACACACACAAACTACGCAAAACCAGAGAAAAGTTTAAAATAAAGAGAGAGGAAAGCCTAACACAATCACTTCTAACTAATAAAATTAAAAAAAATTAAGGTTTTTGAAAATTTTTCTGTCAAAAACAACTTATCTGCCTAGGAGCTCAGGAATCCGTCGCAACTTGAAAGCGGCAAACGAAATCTGAGGTCAGTCAGGGCTTGGCAAGGGGTTATGGGTAAGAGGGAGGAGCTAGGAGCTCGGAGCCTAAGCTTTTGAAATGCCGGCTCGGATCCGAGGTCGGATCCGATACCCACAGGTTGCAGACAAATGAAGTCTGCCTACTTCAGATGGATGGATTAGTATGGAGAGATACCCTATCTTTGTGAAACACTAAGTAAGGAGGGCGACTGCACAGAGCATGAAGTTATGGCTACTAGAAAAAGTGTCTTCCATGAAAGCAACTTCAGAGAACATGAAGCTGCTGGTTCGAAAGGGGGAAGGATTAATAATGCCAGAACCAAGTTCAAGTCCCATTGAGGTGGGGGATCTTTGATTGGAGGTTTGAGAAGAAAAATGCCCCTTAAAAAGGCTTTGCAGAGCTTGTGAGCCATGATGCTAGACTCCGAGACACCTACATGATAATTAGATATAGCAGCCAACTGAACTCTAATGGTAGATGAAGAGGAGCCTAAATGAAAAAGTTAAGCTAGAAAGTCTAGAATAGACTGGATAGGTGCAGTGAAGGGATCTATATTTTTTGATGTTGCCCAAAAGGAGAAGCGTTTCCATTTGCTATTGTAAATCTTCCTGGTAGAAGATTTATGAGAGGCTATCAAGATATCTCGGACCGAGCGAGATATTCAGGGAAGCCTGGCTAAGGTTGGAATCGGAGAAACCACGCTGTGAGGTTGAGAGAATGAAGAGATTGGTGCAGCTGGCCCGAATGGTGGGTCAACAGATCTGGCACTGGGTCCAGATGCCAAGGCTGCTCCAAAAGGTAACTATGAAGGAACGGAAACCATATCAGTCGAGGCCAGTAAGGGGCAATGAGGATCATGGTCACTCTCAAGGCGATGGCTTTCTGAATTAGTTGAGTTATCAGTGGAAAAGGGGGAAAGGCATACAGAAGTCCCCGGGGCCAATCGTAGACTAGAGCGTCTCTGGTGGGATGGACTGGTAATGGGAAGAGAGTGAAGTCGTCTTGACACTTGCTGTTTTGGGGAGTAGCAAAAAGATCGCAGCAAGGCTGGCCCCATCGTTGGAACACTTCTTCCAGTACGGATTTCTTCAGAGACCACTCGTGGGGCATGAGAATTTCCCTGCTCAACTTGTCTGCAATCACACTGGACTTCCCGGGAATGTGCGTTGCTACCAGAAAACGCTGAGAAGAGATCCCCCATTGCCAAAGTCTGAGTGCCTCTTGACATAAGGGGTATAATCTGGTTCCACCTTGTTGATGTACCACACTACGGACATGTTGTCCGTCTGAATTGCAATAGTCCCTGTGGGAAGAGAGTCGTGAAGGGCTTGCAACGCTAAAAGCACTGCTCTCATCTCTAAGACATTTATGTGCAAGTGGCACTCGAAAGGTTGCCACGTGCCCTGGACTGTCCTGCCCTGATAATGCCCCCCCCACCCGATCAGGGAGGCGTCTGTTGTCAACGTGGCGACTGGGGGGGGGCGAGTGAAGGGTCTTCCTTGGAGAACCTGAGGTGATGTGATCCACCAAGAAAGTTGATTCTTGCATGATTGAGTTATCAATATGGTGTGGGACATCGGGAGCTGTTGGAAGGACCATTGAGTAAACAGCATCCATTGGAGGATCCTCATGTGGAAAGCAAGCTAAGGGGAGAAGGGGATAGCTGCTGCCATGAGTCCTAATACCTTCAAAACTAGTCTGGCTTTGATTCTGTTGCATTGTAAGAGAAGGTAAACTTGTTTGTGAATGTCTGACACACTCTGCTCTGTAAGTCTGGCTGAAAGATTGAGTGCGTCTAATGTGGCGCCTATAAAGGTAATAGATTGACAAGGCGACAAGGCAGATTTTTCGAAATTTATTGAAATGCCTAGAGCTTGGCAAGTTTGGATAGTGAAGTCTCTGGATAGAAGTAGTTGATGTCTGGTGGTGGCAGTAAGGAGCCAGTCTAAATATGGAAACACCTGGAATTCTTGAAGTCTCAAGTGAGCCGCGACCACTGCCATGCATTTGGTAAACACTCGGGGGGGGGGCTGTAGTGAGACCAAAGGGCAGGGCTCTGAACTGGTAGTGACTGGCTCCCAGCCTGAAGCAGAGAAATCTCCTGGAGCGTCTGTTCATCTTGATATGGTAGTACGCGTCCTGAAGATCTATCGAACACATCCAATTGTCCTGACCAAAGAAGGGTAGAATGGACTGTAGCGTGACCATCCAGAATTTTGTTTTTCTGACATACTTGTTTAAGTTGCTGAGATCCAGTATGGGTCTCCAGTCCCCTGTTTTTTTTGGTACCAAAAAGAATTTGGAGTAGATTCCGGATCCTTGTTGGTCTGCTGGGACGGATTGGATAGCTCTTTTTGATAGCAGCTTTGAAATTTCTAGTGCTGCTTGTTCCCTTAGACTGGGTGGAACTTCTGGAAGGGATCCTTTGTGTTGAGATGGAATGTGAATAAAGGGAATTTTGTAACCCTCTGATATGATCGACTGTACCCGTTTGTAAGGGAAAGCCAGGCTTTTGGGCACAGGGATAATCTTCCCCCGACTGCCTCCAAAGGTGGACAGCCGGGCAGCTCCTCAGGGATGCTGAAAGGGTTTATCAGAGAAAGTTTCTCTGCTACCCTGATTTTGCGGACCTCTGCCTCTAGGGCGGATTCTGCTGTTATTCCCCCCTCTGCCTCTAGAGGGGAATCTACCTTGTGCATCAGACGAGACTCCCTGGGTTTGTTTGCGGAACAACATTTTTCCTCCCCTCTGACCTTTGGGATAAGGCCTAGAAGGGGTAGAAAAACAGACTCCCATGGCAGAGAGAGTCTTACCTTCCACCTCGCACCTAGTCAATGTATCCTTCACTTGAGGACCAAACAAGGATGATCCAAAGGGGGAATTGGTGAAGGACGCCTTGAAAGGGTCCGCAAAGTTACACAGCTGGATCCAGGCATGACGTCGTAAGACAACGCCTGTGCCTGCAGCTCTACTCGCCCCATCCGCAGCATATGAGATAAGCCGCATGGAGGAGTTAACGATGGAGTTCAGGGTTGCCAACTGGGAGTTCATCCTTTCTTGGAACCCCTCAGCTGTTGGATCCTTTACCTCTTCACTCATATCCTTGAGTAAATCTCTCTGGGGACGAGTGAAGTGACATAAGTAGTTCAGCGACCGCATTGAAAAGGTCGCTGATGAGAACACCCGCTTACCGTACCTGTCCATGGTCCTAGATTCCTTATTAGGAGGATGGACAAGTACCGAAGGATCGGCCAACTCCTTCTTAGTGGCCGCGGCCACCACCATGACATCGACGGGGACACCTTTGGATAAAAAATCTTTATCTCTAGGGGCAGTAATAAACTTGGACGGTCTCCTCGGGGTGGGTTCCACTGAATCAGGAGCCGCCCAGGCCTTCCTTGCCACCACTTCCATAAGGGGGTCAAAGGGAGGGGGGGGACACTCAGGAGATAGAAGGGCGAGAGCCGAACGCCTCAAGGTACACTGACTCATCCACTGAAGGGTTAAGGGCTGGCCAGTTCCCCCTCAGGATCTCAAGGATGTCAGCAAAGGAGACATCCTCAGAGGGGGATCGAGGGGAGCCTTCAGATTCCTCTAAGTCAGTGTCAGAGGTGATAGACTCAGGGGAGTTAATGTGCTTCCTCTTGCACTGCCTCTTCCAAGGGGGTTCTCCTACCGGGTCAGGAGAGGCCTCGGAAAAGGAGAAAATTCCCAATGGGGAAACTTGAGGAGTTGGCTCTCTGCGGTCTGAAGCAAGGGGGTGGGTAGAAATCACCGCAAGCACTGATGATGGAGGGGCTGACAGAGCCGACTGTGGTGCAGACACTGGTTCAAGCACGCTCTGCATGACCTCGAAGGCACCCCTATCGGGCAAGGCCGGAGGTCCCCGCTCCAAAGAGACCAGGACCCCCCGGCACCACCAGGGACGGCTCAGAGGCCGATGGAGCCAAACTCACCAGCACCGAAGCACCGAGAGGGAGAGCGGGGTCGGACAAGGGTCCGATGCCACTCGTCCCCTCGGAGCCAGTGAGGGAAGCTCGGCACCGAGATCCATCCAAAGAGGAGATCGGAGCAGACGACGGAGCCAAAAGGGAAGGTATTGGATCCGACACACCGACAGTCATGGCTCCGATGAGCCCCGGCTCCAAGCTCAAAGGAGTCGGAAGAGGAATACATTGAGGGACAGAAATAGCCACTGACTGATGTCGGGCTATGAAGTATTTGGGCCAGCGCCTCAGACTTAAGTCTACTCGCTACCCTTTGCAAATCATGGTCAGATAGCCTGGAAGACTGAGGAATGCGATCTATGGCTCCGCTCCGAAAGAGGGGATCCTGGTGCAGACTTGAATGGAGCCGATGGAGGGAGACCTACATCTCTCTCTCAAAGGTTGCTCTGATAAGAGTATCGGAGCCAACTGAGTCTTATCAGCCTCAGCTCCAGCCGGAGCAGAGGTAATAGTAGGAGGCTTGGAAACATCAGCTCCGCCGGAGCCGATGTCGAAGCAGTTTTGATGCTTCCAGAGGACAGGTCTGAAGCCGGAGCAGACTGTCTGGAAGTCTTAGAAGGCTTCCCCAACACAGACTGGGTCGGGAGGCCTTCAGGCTTTAATAAGCCACGCAAAATCAATTTATTTTTGCATTCCTGCAGGACTCTACGGCTGAAACCATGGCACACAGCACATGAGTCCTGCAGGTGCAAAGGTCCCAGGCAGTACACACAAGTGTGATCGTCTGTCAGACATTTTCTGACAGCATGAGTCACACTTCTTGAAGCCCGAGACCTTGGAGTCCTTAGACATAGTAAAGGCCTAAGTAATAAAAAACACACACACACACACACACACACACACACACACACACACACACACACACACACACACACAGGCCTTTAAAAAATATATTAAATTCCAGTCACACTGAAGGACTAGGAGAAGGATGGGAAGGGGCCTAAAGTTAAAGGGGAATAAAATTATGGGCAAAAGAGGTGAATCGATTCAAGGAAAAAGATAATTAAAACTAAAGGTTATACTTAAGTAATAGGGGTCTAATGATTGTGAAAATAGAATAATTTTTCACTAACATGCCAGAGCCGGTAGAAAAGCACCTCGTCAGCTAAGTGGCAAACCAGATCAGAGTAGTTACCGCCTAGCATTGTGGGATATAGGGAAGCCTCGAGTCAGTGGAATTAGCCCTCGAGCTTTAGTATTGGCTGAGTCGGAGCCGAGGATCGGCTCCGAACCCATCCAGCAAGAATGAGGGCGAGATAGACGACTTAACATGTGACAATTTAAGGCTCCAATTGCCAAGGTTGCAGATGGGTAAACCTTTTTCCCCGTCTGTCCAGTGCCCTTGAATCTGTCAGAGGGGATAGGATTTTTTGCTGTTGAGGTCTTAACACCCTTTGGAGCCTGTGAAAGTTTCAGGATCAGCAGCAGGGTTTCTAAATAAAAATTTATGAGAGTCAGGGACCCTGTAATATCGGTCAGGCTTACTGGGAGCTGGAGGTAAGGAGTCAGGGGTCAAGCTGGACTCTGAAAACACATCATCCACAATGTCTAAAACAGGGGGAATGGACAAAGGCTTGTGCAGATGGAGAAGGAATTCCCTAAGCCTCTTTTTTGATTCTGAGAATTCTTGACTCTCCCAGTGAAAATGCTCCCTCAAAGTATGCAAGGTTTCCCCAGATGAATAATCCTCAGGAGAAGCTGATGGTATAGACTCTTCTGCATCAGAATCCTCATAGGGAGGTACAGATAATTCCTGATCAGAAAAGGAATCAGAAGAAATAGAAACCTGATCTGAAGATTTATAATCAGTGTCTTGCCTAGGCCTCTTATCTGGAGGCGGATGGGTACCCCTGATCAAGGTAATAAGGTCTTCAGCCATTTTGATCTGTTTTTTAGGCATAGAGGCCTGTGCACGTGGCTCATGCGTCGGTTTAATATACAAATGTTGAGGTCTGAATACACCCTCAGAAGCCGGTGCCTGCTCAGCGGCTCCAGACCCATCCGAGGTAGATACCTTGAGTATCTTGCGGTATGCCGGACTCCACACGGGTGTCGGTACAGGCCTGTGACTCGAAGGTAGTGGGTATCAGGGGCTGCAAAAGCACCAGAGTACCGGTGAACCGGCGACTGGCTTAGAAGCTTCGTCGGTTTTGGATCTTGACTGCCTTTCTGTCCTTTTGTGTTTTTTTTATGTACTCCGGTAGTCTGATTGCTATCAGACAACATTTCTGGGTAGTTAAATCTGCTTCCAAAATACTTTGGGGCAAAAATATTCAGACGCTTAATAGTGCATTGGTTAAATCTAGCACAAAGCAGACAGCCAGGCACGTTGTGATCAGGGCCTAGGCAAGGAATACAGTATAAATGGAAATCCTTATGAGGTATTTGCTTCCCACAAGTAATACAATTAACTTTTTCTGACATCGGTATAGAGCAAGAAAAAAAGTTTCCCCAACGGGGTACTTAGCTTTAGTGAAGACTTCCATGCTGAAACTCAAAACTCGAATATTTCAGGAGTCAGCCGCCCGGCACTTGCGAAATGCTTCTGCTTCGGGCACCTCGCAGCAAGAAAGACTAAAGAAAATGGTGTCGGCTGCATGTTTTATACTCCTGACGTCATGGAAGAGGAGACAGCAACCGACGCAGGACCTAAGACTTTGGAATTCAGGCTGACTGAGGGCAACCTGCCAGATTACCCAAATGTAATAACTGCAACAGTGAAACACAAAGAACATTGTTCCATGTTTGTCCATCTCGCCTATATTCTTGCTGGTTGGGTTTGGAACAGAGCACCAGTTCAGACTCGGCCGAATACAAAAGCTCAAGAGCTCCCACTGGCTTGAGGCCAACCCATATCCCGTGATGCACCTGGTAAATTACCCAGATCTATTTGCAAGTAAAAACACCTAAGTACGCCTACATATTACTCTACATAGATAGTCGAACTATATAAAGAATCAGATGCTCCAAACCATCATAACTACATATATAAACTATCCGCCTGTTCCTCCAGGAACAAAGGAGAGTGGGACGCAAGAAGAGAGGCGAGATTGACAGACATGGAACATTATGGTGAGTACTAACTTCTTAACGTTATGTTGTCATATTGCGCCGTAATTCTTGCTGGTTGGGACTGCATCCCTAGCACCTTTATCCTAGGGTGGCTCAAGAAAAAGACTCCTCAATACAGTGGAACCAAAAGAAGACCTACTCCAGGAGGCCACATCTACTTTGTAACGAGTAACAAAGGTATGAGGTGTCACCCATGTGGCAGCTGCACAAATAGCCTGAAAAGCAGATGTTGAGACTGCTGTCATCATTGAATGGCCGCCTACTTTGCCTGGCAGTTTATTTTTACTGTATGAGAAGATGTAGTCTAGAAGCCATTTAAACAAAACCACTTTAGAAAATGACAATCTTTTCCTTTTGTCTGAAAATGACAAAAATCTGGTCAGACTAACATCTTTGGTCCTATGCAAATAGAAATGTAATGGTCTGTGCATGTCCGATGTAATGCATACTCTGCCTTATCAGTATAATTATGAAAGAACACAGGCAATTCAAAAGATCGATTCATATTCTGTGAACAACCTTTGGGTTAGAAAGTACAGTTTTATACCTACCATAAATGTAGATGTCCGAACAGGAATGCATCTGCAGTCCTTACAAATGGGTTGTCCTGTCGTCAGGCAGCCCTTCGGTCGGACGGATTCCAAAGTCTGGGTCTGGCCTCGGCTGGTGTCGCACTTCACCCGTCATAGCTGCAGTTCTTCGGGTATAAAGGCATCAGCCGACGCCATTTTCCTCAGTGTTTCTTGCCCCAGATGCCAGTTGCCCTCTTGGATAGCTAAACTTTGGATAAATGCCAATGTTTCCAAATAGTAGAAGGCAAACAAAAAAATAAGCATGTATGTACATATATACAAACAAATACACCATAAGAGATCCCCCCCCAGCTAGCTATTAGATGGGCAAATACCCTAGGAATACCACAGGGAAGGAGGGTGGGTAATCCTGACTGCAGATGCATTCCTGTTCGGACATCTACATTTATGGTAGGTACAAAACTGTACTATGTCCTTCAAGGATGCATCTGCAGTCCTTACAAATGGGTAGAATACCATAGCCAAACTAGGGGAGGAGGAAGAAGAAATTATGGTGTAGTTAGGATCCCTTGCAAAACAGCAGTGGCAAACCCTGCTCGGGATCTAGAGTATAAAGGTAAGTTATAATGCTTGGCAAATGTATGCACGGAGGTCCAAGTAGCAGCCTCTATAATGTCCTTGGTAGCCACTCCTCGTAAGAAAGCTGTGGTAGTGGCTGTAGCCCTTGTAGAATGAGGCCTTATGTTCTGTGGAGTTTGCTTTCCATGGTAGGAGTAACAGAATCTGATGCAATTTCCTATCCACTTGGAGATTGTCTGTTTTGAAATTGGTTTTCCTTCCCTTCCTGTTGCATATGCTACCAGAAGCTGGTCAGTTTTTCTATTGCCCTTGGTTCTGTCCAGGTAGTAGCACTGTATGTACATCCAAAGTATGCAGCAGTCTTTCCCCCCTGTTAGAAGGTAGGTAGGTGGATAGCCTGGTTTAAAGACACTCTGGATACCACCTTAGGCATAAATGTAGGATTTGTTCTCATGGACACTATCTTGATGGAAGATTAGGAAGGGTTGTACTGCCATTAAAGCCTGTAGCTCAGAAACCCTTCTTGCTGAGGTAATTGCCAGCAGAAAAGCAGTTTTCCAGGATAGGTGTTGAAGATCTGCTGTTGCTGCTGGTTCGAAAGGGGGGAGTGTCAATTTTTCTAGCACAAAGTTCAAGTCCCATGCTGGTAATGGTGGTTTCCTAGGAGGTTTTACATTTTTAATTCCTCTCAGAAACTGCCTGAGTAGAGGATGCGAGAAGACAGGGGGATCGAAGCTGTATTCTGCAGAAATAGCTGATGCATGTATCTTGATGGAGGAATAGGATAGGCCTGTATGGAAAAGCTCTGCCAAATATTCCAGGATGTTGGCAATGTCTACCTTTGACACATCTTTTCCCCTTTCAGTACTCCAAATGAGAAATCTTTTCCATTTTCCTGCATAGTTCCTTCTTGTTGAAGGTCTGCGGGCCTCAAGGATAATGTCTTTAACCCTTTGGGATAAATCTGGGTTAGTTGCTCTTATGTAATGTTCCAGGCAGTCAGCTGCAGAGTTTTCAGGTTTGGATGCAGGGTGTTGTAGCCGCTCTGAGTTAACAGCAAAGGAATCAGGGGTAGTGTCCACATTTTCCCCCGAGACGTGCTCCTCAGTAATGGGTACCAATGTTGTCTTGGCCAGTCTGGAACTATCAGAATGATCCTTGGACGTTCCTCTCTGATTTTCAATAGCACCTTGTGCATCAAAGGAAGAGGTGGGAATGCATATGCTGTCAGGCCTTTCCAACTGAAGGATAGAGAGTCCACCTTCCAAGCAAGTGGGTGGTACGTCCTTGTGCAGAATTTCTTGAGCTGGTGATTGAGTGGGGATGCAAATAGGTCTATTTGTGGCAGTCCCCATTTCCTTGTGATGACCTTGAAGATGTCCGGGTGTAGCATCCATTCGTGAGCATCCGAGGTAGTTCTGCTTAATATATCTGCTAGGATGTTTTCTTTTCCCGGTACAAAAATTGCTTGTAACTGAATGTTGTAGCTCAGAGCCATATTCCATAGGTCCAGTGCCATCCAGCATAGAGGGTATGAATGAGTGCCTCCCTGTTTGTTGATGTACCACATGACTGTGGTGTTGTCTGTCCTTATCAACTGCCCTTCTTGGAGGAATGGTCTGAAATTCTGGATTGCTAGTTTTACTGTCAGCATTTCCTTTTGATTTATGTGCAGGTGCAGCTGATCTGGCGTCCATAAGCCTTGTATGCACTTGTCCAGCATGTGGGCCCCCCAACCAAGGTCTGAGGCGTCCGTTGTGATGGTTTGGCTTGGTTGAATGCTGTGGAAGGGCAAACCTGGGTTTGACTGGCATGCCTGAGCCCACCATATTGTTTCAGGCATGGGATTAGTGGTATTTCGGTTTCTAGGCTGTGCCTGTGTTGAGACCATAAATTCTTCAGGTACCACTGTAGCTTTCTCATATGCAGTCTGGCATGAGGGACCAGGATTATGCAGGATGCCATGAAGCCCAAGGCCTGCAGTACTTTCCTTGCTGTTAGTTTGTTCTGCTTTGTTAATGCCAAGAAGAAGAGAGGAAGTTGTTCTTGTTTTTCTGCAGTTAGGAATGCCATCTGTTTTACTGTGTCCAATTCTGCACCTAAGAAGGTTATTCTTTGGGATGGTATCAGTCTTGATTTTTTATATTGACTGTATATCCCAGGGCTTGCAGTAAGCAAATGACTCTTTGTAAGTCTTCTGTTAGCTTGTTTTTGTTGTCCGCTTGTATCAGGCAGTCGTCCAGGTATGGATATATTTGGATTCTCTGAAGCCTGCAGTGAGCGTATACTGATGCCAGGCATTTCGTGAACACTCTGGGCGCAGTAGATAAGCCAAACGGCAATGCTGCGAATTGATAATGCTCTGATCCTGCAAGAAATCTGAGGTATCTTCTGCAATTTGGTCGTATGGGGACGTGCAGGTATGCCTCCTTGAGATCTAGAGTCACCAGCCAATACTCCTTGCCCAGCATGGGAAGAAGTTGCTGTAGGGTCAGCATTTTGAATTTTGGAACAATGATGAATGTGTTTAAAGCGGACAGGTCGAGAATAGGCCTCCAATTTTTCTCTTTTCTTGGTACCAGGAATAGTCTGGAGTAAAATCCCTTTCCTTGTTCCATAGATGGTACCCTTTCCACAGATCATCTTTGCTAATTGAGCTATTTGTTTTAGAGCTTCTGTCTTTTGATTTGGTGGTAGGTTTGGCATTCCTCTTTTTCCTGGTAAAGTATGGAAATGAAACCTGTAGCCTTGGTCTATAGTTTGCAAAATCCACTTGTCTCTTGTGATGTAGTGCCAGTTTTTTGAAAATAAGGCTAACTTTCCGCCTAAGGGTGCTGCTATTTGTTCCCTGGTAGGCGGTGCCAGAGCCAAGTCACTGTGATTGTCCTGTTGCAGTGGTAGAAGTTGTGTCTGTGCCTCGCTGGTTGTTACATTGCCACTGGCGTCCCCTGTAGGCACCTCCTCTGGATTGATTTCTGCCTCTCTGTGTTTTAGAGGAGTCTGGAAAGGACCAATTTTTGGAAGGCCAGTTTCTGCTAAACCTTGGAGGCTGAACCTGTAAGAAATCTTTCACTGTTTGTACAGATTTTGCCTTCTCTTCCATTTTCTTCAGTACCTGCTGAGCAGGAGAACCAAATAAACTGACCTTATCCATAGGAGCATCTAATAGTTTTGCTTTAACATGATCCAGCAAGACCTGTTCTTTCAACCATGCATGTCTTCTTATAACTGTGCCAGTCATGGCTGATCTAAAGGAAGCCTCCAGTGCATCATAGCCACATTTTAAAGAATGGTTACTAACCTGCTGAATGTTATGCACCATTTCTAGAACATATTTCTTATCTAAAGAATCATCAGAGGACAGTTTCTTAGTTAACTGATCAAGCATAAACTCCTGGTATTGGATCATATGAAACTGACAGTTCAATGCCCTAGCTGAGAGAGTAGCAGAGGTGTATACTTTTTACCCCATCTCTAAGGACCTGGATTCCCTTTCAGAGGGAGAGGGTTTTAACTGAGGTCGGCTACTGCCTTAGGCCCCTGGGAGATAGTCTCGGATCTGCAAAAGGAGCCTTGTATAAATGGTGATGTGTGTCCGGGACCCTGTAGAACCTATCGGGCTTAGCAGGGGCTGGAGGCAAAGTATCAGGAGCAGTGCAAGCATCATTAAATGCATCATCTACAACAGGAAGAACTGGAGGTATAGCTAAAGGCCTATGTTGTGGTAAATGCAAAAAAGTCCTAAGCCTTTTCCTTGAATCTGAGAAATCTTGCCCCTGCCATTGGAATTGCTCTCTCATGGCATGTAAGGTTTCCCCAAAGGAAAATTCCTCTGGTGGAGAGGCAGAAGGAATCGATTCCTCAGCATCGGAGTCTTCATAAGGAGAGAAAGGAGCCTCTGGATGGTCTGTATTGTCTGAATCATCAAAAGAATCATCTGAGGACACTGGCTCAGGGGGCTCTGCTCTAGGTCTCTTTTCTGGAGGAGGTTGAGAGGCCCTGTCTGGATGAGGTTGGGATCCCCTTATTAAAGAGATGAGATCCTCTGCCAGAGTAAGCATTTGGGAACTGGAACTGGGCCTGAGAGGGGGGCTTAACAGGCACAGACTTAGAAGTTTTGGCTGCTTTAGCCCTGGCAAAGGCCTTTATAAACATGGCTGCAGGCGGCCTAGCAGCACCACGTGCAGGGGTTGAAACATCCAAAGGGATGGTGTCCGATAATTCTTGTGAAACCACAGTAGCAGGTTGAACTTCAGAGGCCGATTCAACCAGGTTAGAAGGGGCCTCGGTAGTAGTCATGGATTCGGCTGAAGTTAGAACCGTTTGCTCGGTTTTGGCCGAAACCGAGACACTCGCTGTTTGCTTAACCGCGGTTTCGGCCGAAACCGGACCGCGAGTGTCGGTCCTTTTCTTTGCGTTTCTTAACTTGTGAAGTCGGAGGATCCGACGGCATTATGTACGCAAAATCTGAGCCGAAAAACTGTTCAGCAAACTCCGACCGACGTCTAAGCGTCCGTCGGTTGAAAGCAGCACAGGCTAAACAAGCTGCTACGTCGTGGTCTGGGCCTAAACAAGGTAAGCAGTAAGAGTGGAAATCTTTATGAGGTATTTGTTTCCCACAAGTTAAACAGTTATTCACTTTTTCTGACATCGGCTGAGGCAAGAAAGAGTCCCCAACGGGGTACTTAGCTTTTTAGAAGTCTTCAAAGTAGTATTCGGTAGTAGTAATCTCTGGATCTGACCGACCGGCACTTGCGAACAGCTTCTGCTTCGGGCGCCACACGGCAAGAAAGACTGGGGAAAATGGAGTCGGCTGATGCCTTTATACCCGAAGAACTGCAGCTATGACGACGGGTGAAGTGCGACACCAGCAGAGGCCAGACCCAGACTTTGGAATCCGGCTGACCGAAGGGCTGCCTGACGACAGGACAACCCATTTGTAAGGACTGCAGATGCATCCTTGAAGGACATCGAGGGATTACTTCTTAAGAACCCTGTCCTTGTGAAAAACTATGTAAGGATGTAAGGAGGGCATGGAGAGAGAGAGCCTGAAGTTCCAACACTCTTCTGGGCAAAGTAATAGCTACCAAGAAGAGTTTTCCAGGATAGAAACTTTATATTACAAGATGATGTGGGTTCAAAGGATGGCAAAACCAAGGCAGACGGAACAAAATTAAGGTCCCAAGGAGTTGGGGGTCAGAGTAAGAGCATTCCTTTCAAAAAAGCCTTACTAACTAGAGAGAATAGGCATTCCCATCTCACCAGTATGAAAATTAGAGATGGCTGCCAGCTGAATCCTCATGGTAGCTGCTGCCATTCATTCGTCAAAGAGCTTGGAGAGAGTCTAGAACTGTCGTAATAGGGGGTATAAGATTCTACATTGTGTTTAACAGCGCAGCTAAGCATGGAATTGGAACACCTATGCTGTCAACTTGAGGGTCTGGCTGGACGGGTGGAATACTCCAGATAGATGGGCTTAAAGGTCTAGAACTGGGTCCAGAATCCACAGTCCTTCCAGTAGATGGGTCCAGAGAAAGGGGGAACCAAACAAGGTGCAATGAGAATCATAGTGCCTTTCAACGTGCTGGCTTTCTGAAGTACTTTGGGTATGAAGGGGAAAGGCATAAATAGTCCTGGGGGCCAATCGTGGACAAGTGCATCCCTTGGTGTCTTCCCTGGAGGGGGAATGAGGGCAAAATAGCTGCTGCATTTGTCATTCATGGAAGTGGCGAAAGATCACAGCAAGGCTGCCACCATTTCTGGAAGATCACTTCTGCAATATCTGGTTTTAGGGACCACTCTCATGAGGCAACAGAATCACTCCGCGAAGTTGGTCCGTTATCACACTGGATTTCCACGAGATATGTGCTATCAGAAAATGTTGAGAAGTGACTGTCCATTGCTACACACATTGTGCCTCTCGACATAGGGGTACGACTTGGTTCCTCCTTGCTTATGTACCACACCACAGACATGTCTGTTTGAATTGCAACTGTTCCTATCGGAAGAGAGCCTTGAAATGCTTGCAACACATACAGCACCTCTCTCATACTTAGGACACTGATGTGTCAGTGTTTCTTGTGTTCTTGCCATAAGCCTTGGACAGTCACTCTCAGCTAATGCCCCCCCCCCCTTCTGGGAAGCATCCATGGTCAATACTGCTGTTGGATGTGGAAAAATGAAAGGGGTGGGCAAGTTCTGTCTGTAACCACCAGAGATCATCTTTATTGTACGACTCCATCATTACCTGGTGTGAGAGACGGATCTTGCATGGACCACTGGGCAGAGAGTAACCACTGTAATTATCCTCATGTATACCCGTACTAGGGGAACTAAAGGAACTGAGGCTGCCATGGTACCCAGAACCTAACACAAGCCTACCTTGAACCTTTGTTTTTGATATCAATACCTTGATTTGACGATGGACTGAACTCTCTCAGGGTAAGTTTTGCCACCATCTTTTTTAATCCAACTCTGCGCCTAAGTAATATGCTGTGAAGACGACAAGGCAGATTTATTTTAAGTTTACTGTAATGCCTAGCCTGGCGCAAAGAAAAAGAAGTTATGTACTCACCATAACTTTCCATCTGAGTATGTACTTCATTTGCCTGCAACCTGTGGGTATCGGATCCGAACTCTGATCCGAGCCGGCAGGTTTACTAGCTAAAAGATCTGAGCTCCTAGCTCCTCCCCTTTACCCATAATCCCCTGCTGCATGCTGCCTTTCCTCAGATAGAGTTTGCTTAATCCAACAACTAATACCCTCGACAGAGGATCAAATAAAGCCTAACCTCATGAAACAATCTCAACCATGATCAGGAATCACAATAATGGTTAGGGGGCATGGAGGGGGGGGGTCGGGTGCAGACAAATGAAGTACCTACTCAGATGGAACGTTATGGTGAGTACATAACTTCTTTATCTGAAGTAGTTACTTCATTTGTTCTGCAACCTGTGGGACAGAGTCACCAGCTACCTAAAAACCTTGGGCGGCCTTTAAGGAAGGATATTCCGAAGCACCGCGGAGCCAAAGGAAGCTCTACTCCTGGATATCATATGCAATTTATAATGAGAAATGAATGTCTGGGAAGAGGACCAAGAAGCTGCTGAACATATGTCATCCAGAGGAACCCTGGACCAGAAGGCTGCTGATGTGGTAATGGATTGGGTTGAGTGGGCATGGACTTTGATAGGAGCAGGTTTACCCAAGGATACATACGCATGAATAATGCACTGTGAAATCCAATTTGCTAAGGTAACTGGTAATAGCTCTACCCATAGCCGATTTAGCAAAGGACACAAACTGATCAGCCTTGTGAGTATTCTTCGTCCAGTGCAAGTAAAAACGTAGTTGTCTATGTACATCCAACTTGTGTAATTTGTATTCCCCTTTGTTCTGAAAGTTTTGAAAGAAAACTGGTAAATTAATCGACTGATTAATATTGGACTCTGAAGCCACCTTTGGTTAAGGAAGGGTTAGTCCTGAGAGACACTATCCCTTATAGAAAATAAGATAAGGGGGCTTCATGCAAAGGGCTTGAAGTTTTGAAAACTACAGTTTTGTACCTACCATAAATGTAGATGTTAGAGTGCTCATACAGCTGCAGTCATTACAGATGGGGTTATCCTGCCGCAGGCGGGTCCTCAGTCGGCTGAAATCCAAAGTCTAGGTCCGGCGTCGGTTGTCATCGCTTCTTCCGTGACGTCAGTGCGGCAGGGGTATAAAGGAGGCAGCCGATGCCATTTTCAGCAGTTTTTCTTGCCCCAGATGTCAGGTGCCACAAGAAGGAAGGCAATACATAAATTTATGTAATAATGCAATGCAGTATAATCAAAAAACAGTAGTTGCAAGCAAATGCACAATAAAAGAATACCCCAATCAGGTTGTATGAGGAGGTGTTAGCTATTAGGCCTGTCGCAGAGGGGAAGGAGGGAGGGAAACCTGGACTGCAGCTGTATTAGCACTCGAACATCTACATTTATGGTAGGTACAAAACTGTACTATGTTCATCATGCATACAGCTGCAGTCATAACAGATGGGTAGAATACCAAAGCTAAAATAGGGGTGGTAGGCACTAGGTGGAACTAGGAGAAGCCAGGATGCCCTGCAAAACTGCAGTGGCAAAGCCTGCTCTAGATTTGGAGTATAAAGGCAGGTGATAGTGCTTGGAGAAAGTATGCACAGAACTCCAAGTGGCAGCTTCCAAAATATCTTTGGTAGGAACCCCCTTGAGGAAAGCTGCAGAAATAGCTGTGGCCCTTGTGGAGCGAGACCTGATGCCTGCAGGTACAGTTTTACCATGAGAGTAACACAAGCGTATGCAGTGGGCTATCCATTTTGAGATGGTCTGTTTGGAAATAGGCTTGCCTTGGAAATAGGCTTCCCTTGAGCCCCTGTAGCATAGGACAGAGTTGCTCTGATTTTTTGAAAGGCTTTGTTCTGTCCAAATAACGTAGTTGCCAGTGAATGTCCAAGGAATGTAGTAGTCTCTCCCCTTTGTTTTGAGGATTGGGGTAAAAGGTAGGCAAGTGGGTAGCCTGATTCAAGCTATACCTTTGGCATAAAGGAAGGATTGGTTCATAAGGAAACTGTCCTGATGGAAAATGATGAAAGGCTGCACAACCATGAGGGCTTGTAGTTCCGAAACCCTGCAAGCTGAGGTGATAGCCAGCAGGAAGGCTGTTTTCCAGGACAAATATTGTAGTTCTGTTGAGGCGGCTGGCTCAAAAGGAGGCAAAGTCAGTTTCTCTAGAATGAAATTGAGATCCCAAGCAGGCACCGGTTGTTTCCTTGGGGGTTTTATATTCTTAGCCCCTCTGAGGAACTGTCTTAAGAGGGCGTGAGAGAATAATGGAGGATCAGTGTTGTATTCTGCAGAAATGGCTGAGGCATGGATTTTGATGGATGAGAATGAAAGTCCATTGCTTAGCATCTCAGCTAGGTACTGTAATATTTGAGGTAAATTCAGTATACCAGGGTTCTGGCCCTTTTTCTCATTCCAAGCACAAAACCGTTTCCATTTGGCAGAGTAGGCTTTTCTAGTAGAAGGTCTTCTGGCCACCAAAATGATATCCTGTATCTCCTTGGAGAGTAGGGTCTGTTGTGATTTTAAGGAATCTTCCATGCGGCTAGATTGAGTGTTTTCAGCTGACTGAAGAGTTCTGAAGTTGTGCTGAGTCAGAAGAGGCATAAGAGGTAGGATCCATCGTGGGGAATGCGTCAGGCTCCTCAGGAGTAGGTACCAGTGTTGCCTTGGCCAGTCTGGAGCGATGAGAATCATTTTTGGTCCCGTCTGCTCTGGTTTTTAATAGAACTTTGGGCAGCAGAGGAAGAGGTGGAAAGGCATAAACTGCCATTGTTGTCCAACTGAAAGAGTGCATCCACTTTCCAGGCCTGTGGACGAAAGGTCCTTGAGCAGAATTTTGCCAATTGGTGATTTCTGTGGGAGGCAAAGAGATCTATGTCTGGCCTTCCCCATGCTTGAATTATCTTTGAAAAAACTTGAGGATGCAACTTCCATTTGTGTGGATCTGTCATATTTCTGCTTAGGTTGTCTGCCAGTGTGTTTTCCTTGCCTGGCAGGAACTGTGCTTGAAGCTCGATTTGCAATTCTAGAGCCATGTTCCAAAGAGACATGGCTAGCCTGCATAGGGGGTATGAATGGGTTCCTCCCTGTTTGTTTATGTACCACATTACTGTGGTGTTGTCTGTCCATATCAATAGCTGGAATGGATGCAGCAGGTCTTTGAAAGCTATAATAGCATTTATCACTGCTAGCATTTCCTTTTGATTGATGTGTAGGTGCTTTTCCTTTTGGGACCATCTGCCCTGAATGCACCGATCTGTCATGTGCGCTTCCCAGGCGTAATCCGAGGTGTCTGTTGTGATGATTTGACTTGCTTGATGCTTGCAGAATGGGACACCTGTGTTTCTTTAGCATGCTTGAGCCCACCACAGAAATTCCTTTTGAAGACATGGAATTAGTGGTATTATTGTTTCCAAGCTGTGGCTGTGCTGAGACCATAGGTTTTTCAGGTACCATTGAAGTTTCCTCATACAGCTTTGCACATGGAAGATGCCATGAATCCCAGAACCTGCAGGATTTTCCTTGCAGTCAGCCTGGTGAAAGTTGCCAGTTTTCTGAAGTACTGAGTTAGTTGCCCTTGTTTCTCTGTCGTGAGATAGGCCATCTGGGTGTTTGTATCCAAGCTGGCACCCAGGAAAATTGTTTGAGAGGATATTAGCCTTGATTTCTTTTTGTTGACTATCCCAGGGAATTCCAAAAGCCAGATGTTTCAGAAGTATGTGCTTGCTGTCTGCTTGGATCAGGCAGTCCAAATATGGGTATATTTGTATCCCTTGCAGTCTGCAGTAGGCAATTACTGATGCCAGGCATTTCGTGAACACTCTGGGCGCAGTAGACAAGCCAAAGGGCAATGCAGAGAATTGATAATGTGTTGAACCTGCAAGAAATCTGAGGTATCTTCTGCAATCTTGTCTGATTGGGACATGTAGGTATGCCTCCTTGAGGTCCAATGTTACCAGCCAAGACTCCTTGCCCAGCATGGGAAGAAGCTGCTGTAATGTGAGCATCTTGAATTTTGGCACGAGTAAAAATGTGTTTAGGATGGATAGGTCCAAAATAGGTCTCCAATCTTTGCCCTTCCTTGGTACCAGGAATAGTCTGGAATAAAAACCTCGACCCCGTTCGTGTGTAGGTACCTCCTGAAAAGCTTTCATGTCCATGAGATCTGAAATTTGTTTTTGTGCCTCTGCCCTTTGATTGTGTGGCAGGATTGGCATGCCTCATTTTTGGAAGGGTGTGAGAGTGGAATCTGTAGCCTCTGTCTATAATGTCCAGGATCCATTTGTCTTGTGACAATATGCCAATTTTTTTGAAAATAATGCCAGTTTTCCGCCTAAAGGTGCTGCCATTTGAGCCTTGCTTGGCATGCAAAGGGGAAAGTCATTGGTTCTGCTTTCTGAATGGCTGTGAACTATTCTCACCACCTTTTTGGGTAGGTGCTTGCCATTGCCTGCCTCTTAACGATCCTTGAGATTGCCCTCTACCCCTCCGGCACCTGTATCTACCTCTTTGGGGTCTGTCTGTGGCTGGAAAGGACCAATGTTTTTGAAGGCCAATTTCTACTGAAACGTGGAGGTTGTACCTGTAGGAAATCTTTCACCGTTTGCATTGATTTTGCCTTTTCCTCCATTTTCTTTAATACCTCCTCAGCTTTAACACCAAACAATACATCTTTTTGCAGAGGTGCATCCAGTAACTTAGCTTTGACATGATCTGGTAAGGTTTGCTCTTTGAGCCAAGCATGTCTACGTATGACTGATCCTGTAACAGCAGCTCTACATGAGGCCTCTAAAGCATCAAAACCACATTGCAAGGTATGTTTACCTACTTGTTCTGCACTATGCATCAAATCCTGCAACTCCTTCAAATCTGGTTGTTCAAGTTGTGACATTTTGCTTCTCAACTGTGATAACAGAAACTGTTGGTACTTTAACATATGGAACTGGCAGTTTAATGCCCTCATGGATAAGGTGGCAGAGGTGTATACCTTTTTCCCCCACCTTTCTAAAGCTCTGGAATCCCTCTCTGAAGGTAATGGATTTTTAGCAGTGGAGGCCTTAATTCCCTTGGGGCCCTGTGAGATAGTTTCTGGGTCAGCCGCATGGCTTTTGTATAGGAATTGGTGCGAGTCAGGAACCCGGTAATACCTGTTAGGCTTGACTGGGGCTGGAGGTAGAGAGTCTGGGTTGAGGCAGGACTCCTAATACACATCAAGGATATCTAAGACAGGAGCTATAGCCAGAGGCCTGTGCTGAGGGAGCAAGAGAAAATCCCTAAGCCTTTTCTTGGAGTCTGCGTACTCTTGGCCTTCCCAATGGAAGTGGTCCCTCAAGGTATGCAAGGTTTCCCCAAAAGAGTAATCCTCGGGGGGGGGGGGGGAGACAGAAGGAATGGACTCCTCTGCATCAGAATCTTCAAAAGGGGAGTATGAATGTTCCTGGTCATCAGAATGTTCTGAAATAATGGAAGCCTGGTCCGAGGAGGGGGATTCTTCCTCCACTGTGGGCCTTTTTTCCAGGGGGGGGGGGTTGAGAACCCCTGATAAGTGTAATTAAGTCCTCAGCCATTTTGAGCATCTGCTTTTTAGGCATGGGGCCTTGAGAAGGGCCCTTTGGGGTTTGTTTTTTTAGAATGCATGGCTGTCAGACTTAGTGAAAGCCTTGATGAAAAAAGAAGAGGAAGGCCTGAAGACACCTTGAGAGGAGGCAGACCTGTCTAAACTCTGAGTTTCACCACCAAGAGTGGCTTCGGTATCTGTAGTCGGGGTGTGGGCTGAAGAGCCTGCGACCTCGGGTACAGAAGACACCGCCAGTGAAGTGTCGTCGGTAGTCAGGGGCTGCGTAGGCACCTCGCTGAGAACCGGACCACCCGTAATCGGCTTTGGTGTAGTGTCAGTAGAGGCCGCAGACCTCGTGTGTTGGTCCTTATCTTTGCGTCTTTTACTAAAAACTGGAGTCGGAGTATCCGACAACATTATGTAGTTAAATTTTTTGCCAAAAAAGTGCTGGGTGAACTCCGCCCAATGCTTAATGGTGTGTGTGTTGAATGTAGTACAAAAACGACAGGCAGAGACGTCGTGGTCTGGGCCTAAGCAAGGAATGCAGAGGGAATGAAAATCCTTATGTGGTATTTGCTTCCCACATGAAATACAATTATTAACTTTGACATCGGTCTGAGGCAAGAAAAGTTTCCCCAACAGGGTACTTTGCTTTCAAGAAGACTTCGGTTGCAGATATTCGTAATCTCAGGAGCTGGCCGACCGGCACTTGAACTGCTTCTGCTTCGGGCACCGCGTGGCAAGAAAGACTGAAGAAAATGGCGTCAGCTGGTTCTTTTATACCCGTCGCACTGACGTCAGGGAAGAAGTGACGCCGGACCTAGACTTTGGAATTCCGCTGACCGAGGACCCACCTGACGGCAGGAAAACCCATCTGTTATGACTGCAGCTGTATGCACGATGAACATCCTGGACTGCAGCTGTTATGAGCACTCTAACATCTACATTTATGGTAGGTACAAAACTGTACTATGTTCATCGTGCATATAGCTGCAGTCATTACATATGGGTAGAATCCCAAAGCTAAGTAAGGGTGGTAGGTACTAAGTGGAACTAGGAGGGGCTAGGATGCCCTGCAGGACTGCTGTGGCAAAGCCCGCTCTAGATTTCGAGTATAGTGGAAGGCGGTAGTGCTTGGAGAAAGTGTGCACTGAACTTCAAGTAGCTGCTACCAAAATATCCTTGGTAGGGACCCCCCTGAGGAAAGCTGCAGAGGTAGCTGTAGCCCTGGTGGAGTGGGATCTGATGTATACAGGCACAGACTTTCCATGAAATAACAAAAGCGTATGCAGTGGGCTATCCATTTTGAAATTGTCCGTTTGGAAATAACCTTTCCTTGAGCACCTGTAGCATAGGACACAAAGATCTGCTCAGATTTCCTGAATGACTTTGTTCTGTCCAAGTAATAACGAAGTTCTGTGAATGTCCAAGGAATGTAGTAGTCTCGCCATTGTTCTGTGGATTTGGATAAAAGGTAGGTAAATGAATAGACTGATTCAAAGCTACACTGGATACTACCTTTGGCATGAAGGTAGGGTTGGTTCGTAAGGAAACTGTCCTGGTGGAAAATGATGAATGGTTGCACAGCCATGAGGGCCTGTAGCTCCGAAACCCTGTGTGCTGAGGTAATAGCCAGAAGGAAGGTGGCTTTCCACAACAAGTATTGTAGCTCTGTTGAAGAAGCCGGCTCAAAGGAAGGCAGGGTCAGTTTTTCCAATACGAAATTGAGGTCCCAAGCTGTGACTGGTGGTTTCCGTGGGGGTTTTATATTTTTTGCCCCTCTGAGGAACTGCCTTAATAGGGGATGTGAGAATAAAGGAGGATCTGTATTGCATTGTGCAGAAATGGCTGAAGCGTGGATCTTGGAGGAGAAGGAAAGGCCACTGTTTAACATTCTCAGCTAAGTACTGTAAAATTTGAGGTATATTTATTACCCAAGGATTCTGGCCCTTTTCTTGATTCCAGGAACAAAATCGTTTCCACTTGGCGGAGTAGGTTTTTCTAGTAGAGGGTCTTCTTGGCCTCCAAGATGACATCCTGCACCTCCTTGGAGAGGAGAGTCTGTTGGGAAATTAAGGTATTCTCCATGCAGCTAGATTTAAGGTTTTGAGCTGGCTGTGAAGGGTTTTGTAGTTGTGCTGGGACAACAGAAGGGGAACTAGAGGTAGGATCCATGGTGGTGAGTGTGACGGGCTCTTTAGGAGAATGATACCAGTGCTGTTGTGGCCAGTCTGGAGCAATGAAAATCATTTGTGGCCTCTCTGCTCTGGCTTTTAATAGAACTTTGGTCAGTAGAGGAAGAGGCAGGAAGGCATAGACTGTCAATGTTGTCCAATTGAAGGAGTGCGTCCACTTTCCAGGCCTGTGGATGATAGGTCCTTGAACAGAATTTTTTCAACTGGTAATTTCTGGGGGTAGCAAATAGATCTATGTCTGGCTGTCCCCATGCCTGAGTTATCTTTGAGAAGACTTGAGGATGCAACTTCCATTCGTGTGGGTCTGTCATTTCTGCTTAAGTTGTCTGCCAGTGTGTTTTCCTTCCCTGGCAGGAATTGTGCCTGTAGCTGAATTTGTAATTCCAGTGCTGTGTTCCACAGGGTCATGGCTTGCCTGTACAGGGGGTATGAAAGAGTTCCCCCGTTTATGTACCACATGACTGTGGTGTTGTCTGTCCTTATCAATAGCTGGCCTGGATGCAGTAGGTCTTTGAAGGTCATAAGAGCATTTTGCACGGCTAGCATCTCCTTTCGGTTGATGTGTAGGTGCTTCTCTTTTTGGGACCATTTTCCTTGAATGCACTGATCTGCCATGTGTGCTCCCCAGGCATAGTTTGAGGCGTCCGTTGTGATGATTTGAGTTGCTTGAGGTAAACAGAAAGGGAGACCTGTGTTTCTTTGGCATGCTTGAGCCCACCACAAAAATTTCTTTTGAAGGCATGGAATGAGTGGTATAATTGTTTCCAAGCTGTGGCTGTGTTGAGACCATAAGTTTTTTTTAGGTACCATTGTAGTTTCCTCATATGCAGTTTTGCACATGGTATCAGTAGGATGCAAGATGCCATGAATCCCAGAGCCTGCAGGACTTTCCTTGCAGTTAGTCTGGTTAAAGTTGCCATTTTGTTGAAGTACTGAGGTAGGCCATCTGGGTGGCTGTATTTAAGCTGGCACCCAGGAAAATTATCTGTTGAGAAGGTATTAGTTTTGATTTCTTTTTGTTCACTGTGTATCCCAGGTAGTTTAACAGTTTTATTACAAACGCCAGATGCTGCAATAAAATGTCCTTGCTGTCCGCTTGGATCAGGCAGTCATCCAGATATGGGTAGATTTGTATTCCTTGTTGTCTGCAGAAGGCAATTACTAATGCCAGGAATTTCGTAAACACTCTGGGCGCAGTAGATAAGCCAAAGGGCAATGCAGAGAATTGGTAATGGGTTGAACCTGCAAGAAATCTGAGGTATCTTCTGCAATCTTGTCAGATAGGGACATGCAGGTATGCCTCCTTGAGGTCCAACATTACCAGCCAAGACTCCTTGCCCAGCATGGGAAGAAGCTGCTGTAATGTGAGCATCTTGAATTTTGGTACCTGTAGATATGTGTTTAGGATGGATAGGTCTAAGATGGGTCTCCAATCTTTGTCCTTCCTTGGTACCAGAAATAGTCTGGAATAAAAACCTTGACCTTGTTCTTTTGCAGGTACCTCGAATTGCTTTCATATCCATGAGTGTGGAAATTTGTTTTTGTGCCTCTGCCCATTGATTTTGACAGGTTTGGCAAGCCTCTCATTTTTGGAAGGGTGTGAAAGTGGAACCTGTAGCTTCTGTCTATAATGTCCAGAATCTATTTGTCTTAATGTGCCAGTTTTTTGAAAATAATGCCGGTTTTCCGCCCAAAGGTGCTGCCATTATAGCTTTGTTTGGCAGGCATAGGGGGAAGTCATTGTGTCTTTTCTAAATGACTGTGGTCTATCTTCTCCACCTCTTGGGGTTGGTGCTTGCCAATGTCTAGCTCTGTAAGATCCTTGAGGTTGTCCTCTACCCCTTGGGTGTCTGTATTTGCCCCTTTGAGGTCTGTCCGTGGCTGGAAAGGACCAATTTTTTGAAGGCCAGTTTCTGCGGAAGCGTGGAGGTTGCACCTGCAAGAAATCTTTAACTGTTTGCATAGATTTAGCTTTTTCCTCCATTTTCTTTAGTACCTCCTCAGCTTTAACACCGAACAATACATCTTTAAGTGGTGCATCTAATAACTTTGCTTTGACATGATCTGGTAAGGTTTGCTCTGAGCCAAGCATGTCTACGTATGACAGACCCTGTGACAGCAGCACTACATGAGGCCTCTAAAGCATCAAAACCACACTGCAAGGTATGTTTACCCACTTGCTCTGCTCCATGCAACAAATCCTGCAACTCTTTCAAATCTGGTTGTTCTGTTTGTGACATTTTGCTTTTCAGCTGAGATCACAAAAATTGTTGGTACTTTAACATATGAAATTGACAGTTTAATGCCCTCAAGGTTAAAGTGGCTGATGTATACACCTTTTTTCCCCACCTTTCTAATGCTCTGGAATCTCTGTCTGAAGATAAAGGGTTTTTAGCAGTAGAGGCCTTTTTATCCCCTTTTTATCCCCTTGGGACCCTGTGAAATTGCTTCTGGGTCAGCAGTATGGCTTTTATAAAGGAACTGGTGAGAATCAGGAACCCAGTAATGCCTGTCTGGTTTAACAGGGGCTGGAGGTAAAGAATCTGGATTAAGACTGGCTTCTGCGTACACATCATCCAAAATATCTAAAACAGGAGGGATAGCTAGGGGCCTATGCTGGGGGAGCAGTAGAAATTCCCTGAGCCTTTTCTTGGAATCTGAGTAATCTTGGCCTTCCCAGTGGAAGTGCTCCCTCAATGTATGCAGGGTTTCCCCAAAAGAGTAGTCCTCGGGGGGGGGGGGGGGAGACGAGGGAATAGACTCCTCAGCATCAGAGTCTTCAAAAGGGGAATAGGCATAATCCTGGTCCTCAGAATGGTCTGAGGTAATAGAAGCCTGGTCTGAGGAAGGGTAGTCTTCCTCCAATCTGGGTATTTTGTCAGAGGGGGGGTTGAGAACCCCTGATGAGTTACCAAATCCTCAGCCATTTTAAGCATCTGTTTTTTAGGCATGGGGCCTTGAGAGGAGGTCTGAGGACCCTGTTTTTTGGTTTTGATGGCAGCTTTAGATTTAGTGAAGGATTTAATAGAGAAGATGGTAGGCCTGAAGACGCCTTCAGAAATGGCAGGCCTCACTAAATTTTCGGTTTCCCTGCCAAGAGTGGTGTCGGTATCTGCAGTGGGAATGGAGACAGAGGAGCCTGCGACCTCTGGTACTGAAGACACCGGTAAAAGAGTTTCATCGGTAGTCAGGGGCTGCGTAGGCGCCTCGCTGAGAACCAGTAGTCGGCCTAAGCATGGTCTCAGTACTCTGTGCAGACCTCGGATGTCGGTCCTTGTCTTGGCGTCTTTTTCCTAAAATTGGCGTCTGTGCATCAGACGACAGGATATAAATTTTTTTGCCAAAATAATGAAGGGCGAACTCCGCCCAGCGCTTAATAGTGCGCTTGTTGAACCTAGCCCAAAAACGGCAGGCCGAGACGTCGTGGTCTGGCCCTAAGCAAGGTATAAAGAAAGAGTGAAAATCCTTATGCAGTATTTGCTTCCCACAAGAAATGCAATTAACTGTGTCTGACATCGGTCTGAGGCAAGAAAAGTTTCCCAAAGGGGTACTTAGCTTTAAAGACGACTTCGGCTGAAATACTGTTCATAAATCTCAGGAGCTGGCCGACCAGCACTTGCGAACTGCTTCGGGCACCGCGCAAGAAAGACTGAAGAAAATGGCGTCGGCTGCCTCCTTTATACCCCTGCCGCACTGACGTCAGGGAAGAAGCGACGACAACCGACGCCGGACCTAGACTTTGGAATTCGGCCGAACGAGGACCCGCCTAACGGCAGGATAACCCCATCTGTAATGACTGCAGCTGTATGCACGATGAACATCCCTCCTGGCTGAAGTAATAGCAACTAGAAAGGCTGTTTTCCATGATAAGAACTTTAATGGAACCGAGGCAGCAAGCTCAAAAGGTGGGCTTGTCAATGCTTGTAAAACTAGAGTTAAGTCCCATGGTGGGACCGCAGTCTTAACTCGTGGTTTCAATAGAGAAATGCCTTTTCAAGAAGGTTTTGCATATCTACGCAGAAGCTAAAGATCCCAGTCCATCTCCCACATGAAAATGGGAAATGGCTGCCAATTGCACTTTAACTGTAGATGCACTTGCCCCCTGATGAAAAATGTGACAATCAAGAACCGCCGGAATAGGAACGGTAAAGGGATCTAAGCCCTTGTCCTTAGCCCAGATAGAAAAACGCTTCCATTTACTACTGTAAATTTTTCTGGTAGCAGGCTTGTGAGCCGCTACCAGAATAGCCTTTACTGGTGATGAGATGCCGGAAGTCCTTGCCATCAGTGGAAATGGAGCAACCAAGCAGCGAGCTTGAGGGTTACCAGGTTCAGAGATTGCAATCCCGCAGGATGCGAAATCAGATCCGGAATGGGATCCAAGATCCATGGAGGAACTACACTGAGACCGCAGATATGGGAACCAGATCTGGCGAGGCCAGAATGGGGCTATGAGGATAATACTGCTCCCCAACAGACGTGCTTTCTGAATGAACTTAGTCATAAGAGGAAGGGGGGGATAAGCATAGAGAAGAGCGGGTAGCCAAGCATGAACCAGAGCGTCTCTGGGGCTCTCCCCTGGTGGGAGAAGTATTGCAAAAAACTCTCTGCACTTTGTGTTAGACAGAGAAGCGAAAAGATCGCAGCAAGGTAAACCCCATTTGAGGAAGATCTGTTTCGTAACTGATGGTTTGAGAGACCACTCGTACGGTGCGAGGATCACACGACTCAGTTTGTCCACCAGAATGTTGGACCGACCAGGAATGTGCGTTGCTACCAGAAAGCAGTTGGTGGATATCACCCACTCCCAAACTCTCATAGCCTCCTGACAAAGGGGATACGATCTGGTTCCTCCCTATCTGTTTATGTACCAGACTACTGCCATGTTGTCTGTTTGAACCGCAATAGTCCCTAGAGGAAGAAGGCCGTGGAGAGCTTGCAATGCCAGAAGGACCGCCCTCATCTCTAGGACATTGATATGCAAAGTGGTTTCTAAGGGGGTCCACGTGCCTTGGACGGTTCTGCCCGAACAATGCCCCCCCCCACCCGAGGCGAGAAGCATCTGCGGTCAACGTGGCTTGGGGCGGGAGCATTACAAAGGGTCTCCCTTCTCGCAGCTCTCGTGAGTGAAGCCACCAGAGGAGGGAGTCCCTGCAAACCCTGCTCAGTGGAATGGGGGTGTTCAATGGATGTAGCAACATTGGACTTGGAAGGTCCATTGCAGAATCATTCGTAGACGTGTGTGTAGACAAAGACGGATTGCTGCCGCCATAGACCCTAGTGCTCTCAGGACTAACTCTGCTGAAGGAGCCGGGTTCTGAAGGAGGGCTAATACCTGATAAGATAAGCTGTTCACCCTATCCTGAGTTAGTAGGCTCGAGAGATGCGAGTGTCCAATTTGGGCCCTATAAATTCCAGAACCTGCACAGGATGAACAAAGGACTTTTGAAGGTGTACCAAGATACCCAAACTCTGGGCAAGAGTTAGAGCAAAATCCCTGGCAACACACAGTTGATGCCTGCTGGAGGCGGTGAGGAGCCAGTCGTCCAGGTATGGAAAGACCTGAATGACCTGGAGTCTCAGGTGGGCTGCAACCACTGCCATGACTTTGAACACCCTGGGGGCTGAGGTGAGGCTGAACGGAATAACCCTGAATTGATAATGACTGGCTCCCAGCCAGAAGCGGAGAAACCTCCTGGATCGTCCGTCCATCAAAATGTGATGTACGCATCCTTGAGGTCTACGGAGCACATCCAGTCATTCTCCCAAAGGAGGGGGAGAATTGACTGAAGAGTGACCATCTGGAATTTCTCTTTGGGAATGAACAGGTTCAGGGAAGAGAGATCTAGAATCGGTCTCAACTCCCCCATCTTTTTTGGCACCAAAAAGAACCTAAAGTAATAGCCCAATCCGAACTGGTCTGGGGGGACGCACTGGATGGCTCTTTTCTAGTAGCTTCGAAATCTCTGAAGCTGCCACCTCCCTTTGATCAGGTGGGACATCAGGGAGGCGCTTCATGGGAGGGGGAAGATTTAGAAAGGGGATGGAATAACCTCTGGATTGGATTCGGAGCATCCATCGATCCGTCGTGATGGACTCCCAATTTAGTAGGTGCTCTGACAAACACCCCCCGACTGCCTCCAGAGAGGGACAGTCGGGTAAGCCCTCAGGGCTGTTGCACGGGTCTATCAGAGAACGGGTCTCTAGACCCGAAATTACGCGGACCCCCCCTGCCTCTGTGCCGGCGACCACCTTGTCCTCCTCTGCCTCTGAAGGACAAGGGGTCCCGAAGCTGGATGGGACTGCTGAGACTTCCGGAACCACATCTTTTGCCCCCTCTGATTCCTTGAAAAGGATTGTTGGGGATTAGAGAAGCAGACTCAGACGGCATCTTCCAGTCGTCCTCGCTTTGGACCAGCGTCTCGTGTACGATCTTGCCAAAGAGTAAAGAACCATCAAAGGGCGCATTTGCGAAGGACGCCTTAAAGGGTTCTGCGAAATCGCAAAGGTGGAGCTAGGCGTGACGCCGCAAGACGACCCCATCTCCACTAGCTCTAGCAGCTCCCTCTGTAGCAAGGGAGAGTAGCCGCATAGAAGTGTTCGAGATAGAAGAGTGGCCATACGAGTCGAGAAATTCTTATCCTCGACTATCATGGACTCCGGGGGGAGCTGCAGCGTATTCTTTTATTAGGTCTCGCTGTAGCCTGATAACGTGTGCCATGTAGCTCAACTCCCTTACAGAGAAGGTGGCTGAAGCAAACATCCGCTTCCCAATGCGGTCCAACGCCCGAGATTCCTTAGCCGGAGGGTGGACCGAGTAACTCTCCAGCGCGAGTTCCTTCTTCGTAGTATCCACAGGTGAACCCTTAAACCAGGCCTGCCTATCAGAGGGAGGGCTAAGAATTTTGTCTGGCCATCTTGGAATTGGCTCCACGGTGTCGGGCTCCTTCCACGCCCTGGTAGTAATTAAGTCTACCAGGGGGTCAGCCAGAGGGGACACCCAGGAGGTAGACGGGCCTGCCTCCAACACCTCCAGAAACACGGACTCCTCTGAGGAAGGTTTTTGGGCAGACCACCCACCTCTAATTCTCAACATTTCCATGAGGTCTCCAAAGGAGACATCCTCAGGGGTGACCTTGGGGAACCTTCCCCTTCATCCAAATCCGTGTCTGTCATGAGGGAGTCCGGGGAGTCCAGGTGCCACCTTTTACACTTCCGTTTGTGAGGAACCTCCTCGGTGGGACTGTCCGAGGAGGGCTCACCTACGGGGTCCTGTTCCTCTAAGGGAACTAAATGGAGAGTTTGAGCAGGCTGTCCCATTGGTCAGATGACGGATAATAGACCCAAATGCATAGGGGGTGCGGGAGGATTCGATGCCCGGACCAGGGATCTGGAAGACCGACAGAACCCTCTCCACTACCTCAAAAGCCGAAGGCGAGCCACTTTCCCCAGGCTCCAAAAGCAGTCTCCTCGGCTCCGAAGGATTGGTGTCGGAGCCGAAGCGGTCAGATCCGAGAGGGAAGTGTGCTCTGACCTGAAGGGCGCCGAAGACACACCAACCCCTATGGATCCGACGCTCGGCTCTCGGCCCAGAGAGCTAGGATCCGACACGCTCGAGGGTACAGTTGGCGAAGTTACCGGGGCCATCGGCGCCGACAAATCCCCGGCTCCGAAAGGGCCTGGATCAGATGACTCCAAAACCCAAAAGCAGGTTGGAGAAGGAGTGATCGGAGCAAAAAGGGGGACTACTGCACTCCCCCCTGAGGGGGAGAGGCAGGGGCACCCCATCTGCATCTGAGTCTGCAGAAATCAACGCATCATCTGATCCACGTCTGCGTCAGTCAGGCTTCTCGTAGACCTAGAAGACATCAAGGTGGGCCAGGAGGGCCGCCTCGACGACCTCGAGGGAGACCGGTACTCCTCCGGCGAGAAACAAGGTGAACGGAGCAGAGAGGGAGAGGATCCGGAGGTCCTTGTGGAGGGACTAGAGACTTTAGATGGCGGGGCTGAGGGATGAGTCTCAGCCCGCCTTTTATGATTCTTGTGCTTCTTTTCCTTATGCCTCTTCTTTCTAAAAGAGGCAGACGAGTCCCTTGAACTCTGTGCAGCAGAGGGAGGTTGAGTCCCAGGCAGAGAGGGGGGACCTAAAGGTACCGGGGCTGCGGTAGCAGCTTGTGCCTTAGAGGGAGAGCGGTAACAGGCCCGCCAAGATCAACTTTTTCTTCCTATCCCTGATGGCCCGGGGTTAAACGCTACACATATCTGGCAGCTAGTGGATAAGTGGGCCAACCCCAGACACAAAACGCACCGAGTGTGGCCATCAGCCGAAGAAAGCTTATGGCCACAGTGCACTTAGAAAAGACGGCTTTGGGCCCTTCAGCCATCACAGTAACACACCCAGACACTATAGGGGAGGGACAAAAAATGACTATAAACTAAAAATTACCACAAAAAAATAAAAGTAAGACTATAACTCGACGAAAGGGAGCTAACCCGCTCACACACTAACAAAAAATTAAACTTTTGACAAGATACACAAACGATATCACCCACGTCTAAGGAGCTCTTCACTAGTAGCTTCTTTCAGCCGCAGTAAACTCGATCTGGGGAAAGGCAGCATGCAGCAGGGGATTATGGGTAAAGGGAAGGAGCTAGGAGCACGATCTTTTAGGTAGTAAAGCTACCGGCTCGGATCAGATACCCACAGGTTGCAGAGCAAATGAAGTAACTACTTCAGATGCATGGTTTCATCCCTCGCCTGCAGAAGTAGATGCTTGTTGGGGGTGGTGAACCAATCTAGGAATGGAAACACACGGAATCCCTGGTGTCAAGTGAGCCGTGACCACTGCCATGCATTTAGTGAACACAATGGGGGCTGTAGTGAGACCAAAGGGCAGGAGGCAAAGTACAGTTGTGTACACTTCCCCATAAATGTACATGCAGAGTGTATTCACTGTTGCAGTCATCACATTTGGGTTACTCTACCAGAAGTAGCCCTCAGTTAGCCCAAATACCAAAGGCTTAGTATTTCTGCGTTGGTTGCGGTCACTCTAGGACCGACATCAGGTCATCAGTGGTATAAAATCAGGCAGCAGACACAGTTACATCAGTTTTTCTTGCCCTGTCAGGAGCCCGCAAATAGGCAGTTGAGTTATAGTTGAAGACCCCCAGTAGAAAGCAAGTAAATACCAAAAATTCCCTGTAAGGAGAGAGGAAGAGACACACAAGGGGGATGGGAGGGAGGGAAACCAGGACTGCAACAGTGAATGCACTCAAAACTGTACTATGTTCTTTGTGTTTCACTGCTGCAATCACCACATTTGGGTCGATTTCCAAAGCTGAAGAAAAGGGTGGAGGCAGTCACGAAGACTGGGGGCTGACTAGGATGTCCTGTAAGACTGTGGCGGCAAAGCCTGCCCTGGATTTGGAGAAGATACAGACAGTAATGCTTGAAGGTATAAGATGTCCATGATGCAGCCTCCTGGATTTGGAAAAGACAAGACAGGTGGTAATGCTTGGTGAAGGTATGAACAGATGTCAATGTTGCAGCCTCCAGGATGTCCCTGGTGGGAACCCTTCTGAGAAAAACTGCATAGGTGGAGGTTGCCCTGGTGGAATGTGCCCTGACCCCCCCCCTTTGGGGGCAGTTTCCCGTGCTGTTAGCAGAAATGGATGCAGTGTGCTATCCATTTGGAGATTGTTTGGATATGGCCTTGCCCTCTGCCCCTGCGGCAAAGCTGACTAACAATTGATCAGTTTTTCTAAAAGATTTAGTCCTGCCCAGAAAGAACTGAGCTGTGCACATCTGAGTGCAGAATCCTTTCCCCCATCTTTTGTGGGTTAGGGAGAAAGGTGGGCAAATGAATGGATTGGTTGAGAGCCACACTGGACACCACTTTAGGCATGAAGGATGAGTTAGTCCTGAGGGACACCCTGTCAGCATGGAAAATGAAGGGCTCTACAGCCATGAGTTCTTGTAGCTCTGATACTCTTCTAGCTGAAGTGATGGCCAGATGCAGGCAGTCTTCCATGAGAGAAATTTTAATGCTGCAGGTTCAAAAGGGGGTAGGGTGAGGTTTTCCAACACACAGTTATGGTCCCAAACTGGGGAAGGAGCTCTTCTTGGTGGCCTTAAGTTGTTAGCCCCACTTAGGAACTGTCTGATGAGAGGACTTGAGAAGGGATGTGGCTCTGTGCTGTAATGAGCAGAGATGGCAGACGCATGAATTTTAATAGGAGAGACCCATGTAGTAGGTCTGCTAGGTAATCCAGGATGAGAGGTAGGGAGGGCTGTGCCGTTCCGGATTCCTTAGCTTGGAACCAGGTGCAAAACCTTTTCCACTTGTCAGCATAGGATTTTCTAGTTCTGGAGCATCTGGCCTCACATATAACATCTAGGACTGGTTTGCTTAGGGTGGCAGCTTGAAGAGAGATCAAGGAATAAGACAGGTTGAGGGTCTGCAATTGGGGATGCATGAATCTCCATTCCTCTGGGTCAGGAGTGTTGGGATCTGGGATAGGTGCTATGGTGGCAGGGGTGACCAGCTGCGCAGCAGTGGGTACCAGTGCTGGTGTAGCCAGCCTATGGCAATCAGGATTGCCCTCGGTTTTTCCTTCCTTTTGAGCACTACCCTTGAATTGAGTGGTAGAGGAGGAAATGCATAGACAGAGGTTTACCCACTAGAAGGACAGAGCATCCACTTTCCAGGCCTTGCTGCGAGGTTCACTGGTGCAGAATTTGCTGAGCTGATTGGAGTGGGTGGCAAAGAGGTCCACCTTCAGGGTGCCCCATTTCTGGGTTACAAGGGTGAAGGTTCTGTGGTCTAGCTGCCACTCGTGTGAATCTAGCAGGTTTCTGCTTAAGTTGTCTGCCAGAGAGTTTAGAGAGCCTGGCAGGAATTGTGCCAACAGGTGTAGTTGCATGGCTGAGGCTGTGTGCAAAAGGGCGATGGCGAGCCTGCAGAGGATAAGCGCGAGTTTCTCCATGTTTGTTGATATACCACATCACTGTGGTGTTGTCTGTTTTGATCAGTAGAGGCCCCGGGAGAGAAGGGGTCTGAAAGCTGTTAGGGCATGCTTAACAGCTAGCATCTCTTTTTGGTCAATTTTCAGATGCATCTGATTTGGGCTCCAATGGCCCTGAATGCACCTGCTGTCCAGGTGTGTGCACCCTAGGCATAGTGTGATGCATTTGTGGTGAGGGTCTGGGTGACATGGGATTGTGCGAAGGGAAGTCCCTTGTCGTGGATGCACACCACTGCCCACCAAAGAAAACCTTTCCGTAGACAAGGTTTCATTAGTATGAGAGTTTCCAGGTCTTGAGAGTGTTGACACCAAAGGCTTTTTAGGTACCACTGTAGCTTCCTCATATGCAGTCTGGCACATGGAATGAGCAGAATGAACTCGAGCTTGCAGGATTTTCCTTGCGGATAATTGGGTTCTGGTGGCTAGTTGAGAGAAGTAGCCCATCAGGTAGGCTTGTTTTTCTGGAGTAAGGAATGCCATCTGGGATGCTGTGTCCAGGCTTGCTCCCAGGAATACATTTTTTTTTGTAGGGACTACTTTTGATTTATTTTCATTGATATCTACTGACCTCCCTGGGGTGTACTGCTTTAAAAAAGTCAGGTGCTATAACAGCTTTTATTGTCTGCCTGTATCAGGAAATCATCTAAGTATGGGTACATTTGAATATTTCTTAGTCTGCAAAAATGAAATTTGTGAAAACTCTGGGAGCTGTGGATAAGCCAAAGGAAAGTGTAGAAAACTGAAAGTGCATAGATCTTGCCCTGAACCATAGGTATTTCCTGCATGATTCCCTAATTGGGATGTGTAGGTAGGACTCCTTTAGGTCTAGGGCAGCTAACCAAATATCTTTGGAAAGCATTGGTAAAAGCTGCAGGAGGGTGAGCATTTTGAACTTTGGTATCAGAAAGGTGTTCAGAATGGATAGACAGAGGATGGGGCACCATTCTGGGTACCAGGAAAAGTCTGGAGTAGAAATCTTGGCCTGTTGCAGGAACATACTGTATTTGCCCTCATGGAGAGCAGGGAAAGGACTTGCTTTTGGCCTCTGCCCACTGGTTTGGAGGAAGCTCTGGGAACCCTTCTAGGGTTGGCGGAGTGTGGAAATAAAATTTGTATCCCTGGGACACTATGTTGGACCCATCGGTCGTGGGTAATGGTGGCCCAGATTCTTGTATGGAAGGAGAGTTTTCCTCCTAGGGGCACAAGCAGGTGGGCAGAGGTAGGGGGTGGAAGTGTAAAGTCATTGTAAGTTCTTACCATAAGGGGGTGGCTTTGCACTCCCTGGTTTTGAAAAGGAACTCCATTGCTTAGATCTCTGCATTTCCTGGTGCTGTCTGGGGGTCTGCTTCCCCTGGGTCTGGGCTGAGCTGGCCTGGAGGGGGCAGGAAAGGACCAGTGCTTGGAGGGGCAATGCCTACTGAATCTCATTGGCGGGACCTGTAAGACGTCCGTCTGCATATATTTATCTTTTTCTTCCACCTTTAAGACCTCTTCTGCCTTGGTGCCAAATAAGACCTCTTCTGCCTTGGTGCCAAATAAGTTGGTCTTTGATCAAGTGTGCGTCCAGTAATTTGGCTAGGACATGGTCTGGCAAGGTCTGTTCCTTAAGTCAAGCATGCCTTTTAAGGGCAGAAACAGTGACTGCTGCCCTGAAAGATGCTTCTAGGGCATCAAAAAGTACAGTTTTGTACCTACCATAAATGTAGATGTCCGATAGGTATGCATCTGCAGTCATCACATATGGGTTGTCCTGCCTCAGGCAGCCCTTCGGTCGGCCGGATTCCAAAGTCTGGGTCTAGCCTCGGGTGATGTCGCACTTTCCCCGACGTCAGAGCGTCTGGGGTATAAAAGCATCAGGCGACACCATCTTCCTCAGTTTTTCTTGCCCCAGATGCCAGGTGCCCTCTAGGAAAGCTAAATTTGGAGAAATGCAATAAGATTCCAAACATTTGCAAAAATATATATATACATGTATATACAAACAAATATACCATAATAGATTCCCCCAGCTAGCTATTACAGGGGTAAGCACCCTAGTAATACCACAGAGGGGAAGGAGGGAGGGTAAACCTGACTGCAGATGCATACCTATCGGACATCTACATTTATGGTAGGTACAAAACTGTACTATGTCCTTCAAGGATGCATCTGCAGTCATCACATATGGGTAGAATACCATAGCCAATCTGGGGGTGGAGGTACTAAGTAAAGGATGGTGTAGTTAAGATACCCTGCAGGACTGCTGTAGCAAAACCTGATCTGGAGTATAAAGGTAAATTATAATGCTTGGCAAATGTATGCACGGAGCTCCATGTAGCAGCTTCTAAAATGTCCTTGGCAGCCACCCCTCTAAGGAAGGCTGTGGTGGTGGCTGTGGCTCTCGTGGAATGAGGTCTAATGTTAGCTGGCACAGTTTTACCATGAAAGGAGTAACAAACAAATGCAATTTCCTATCCATTTTGAAATTGTCTGTTTGGAAATTGCTTTTCCTTGTGCCCCAGCAGCATATGCTACAAACAACTGGTCAGTCTTTCTGTAACTTTTAGTTCTGTCCAAGTAGTAGCACAATTGTCTGTGTATGCCCAGGGTGTGCATAAGTCTTTCCCCTTTGTTTTGTGGTTGTGGGAAGAATGTAGGCAAGTGAATAGCTTGGTTCAAAGATACCCTGGATACCACCTTTGGCATAAATGTAGGATTGGTCCTCAAAGAAACTCTGTTTTGATGAAAGATAAGGAATGGCTGCACTGCCATTAAAGCTTGTAACTCAGATACTCTTCTTGCTGAGGTTATGGCCAGAAGGAAGGCAGTTTTCCAAGACAGCAACTGCAGATCTGCCGATGCTGCTGGTTCAAAGGGAGGAAGTGTTAGTTTTTCAAACACGAAATTAAGGTCCCAAGTAGGTAGGAGGTGGTTTCCTTGGAGGATTGATGTTTTTGATTCCTCTTAGAAACTGCCTTAGGAGAGGATGAGAGAAGACAGGTGGATTAACATTGTATTCTGCTGAGATTGCTGAAGCATGTATCTTAATGGAAGAGTAAGACAGGCCATTGTGGAACAATTCTGCCAAATATTACAGTATATGTGCCATGTTCATCACTGTCACATCCAGGCCCTTTGTTGTGTTCCAGGTGTGAAATCTTTTCCATTTTGCTGAATATGCCTTCCTCGTGGAAGGCCGGCGAGCTTCCATAAATATCTTTCACTCTCTTGGATAGGTTATTCTGAGGAGGAGTCATGGAATTCTTCAGGCAGTTAGCTGCAAGGTTTTCAGGTTGGAGTACAGAGTCCTGAAATTGTGCTGCATCAGTAGGAGTGGCCATAGGGGGAGAGGCCATGGTTTCGTCTGTGACAAGGTCTTTAACAGTGGGTACACCAGTGCTGTCTTGGCCAGTTTGGAGCCATCAGAATCAATCTGGGCTGCTCTGTCCTGATCTTCAGTAGAACCTTGGTCATTAATGGGATAGGTGGGAAAGCATACACTGTTAGAGCTTTCCAGCTGAAAGAGAGAGCGTCCACTTTCCATGCTTGTGGGTGGTATGTCCTCGAGCAGAATTTCCTCAGTTGGTGATTGTGGGGGGAAGCGAACAGATCTATTTCCGGCCTTTACCATGATTGTGTGATGAGTAAGAAGATGTCTGGGTGCAGCATCCATTCGTGTGCATCCATGGTAGTTCTGCTTAAACTGTCTGCCAGTATATTGTCTTTCCCTGGCACGAACTGGGACTGTAGCTGCATGTTGAGTTTCAAGGCAAGTTCCCATAGGTTCATTGTCAGTCTGCAAAGAGGGTAGGAATGGGTGCCTCCTTGCTTGTTTATGTACCACATAACTGTGGTGTTGTCTGTCCTTATGAGCAGGTGGCCTTGTTGAAGGAAAGGTTTGAAGGCCTCGATTGCATGCATCACTGCCAGCATTTCCTTTTGGTTTATGTGCATGCGCAGCTCTCTTTGTGACCATAGCCCTTGAATACATTTGCCCTCCATGTGTGCTCCCCAACCTTGGTCTGAAGCGTCCGTGGTGATGGTTTGGTTGGCTCTTGGCTTGCTGAAGGGCAACTCGCTGTTCGACTGGCAGGCTTGAGCCCACCACAGAAATTCCTTTTGAAGGCATGGAATGATTGGTATCAAAGTTTCTAAGCTGTGACTGTGCTGAGTCCATAAACGTCTTAGGTACCATTGTCATTTTCTCATATGCAGTCTTGCTTGCGGAATCAGAAGAATGCAAGATGCCATGTAACCCAGGGCCTGCAGGATTTTCCTTGCAGTCAGCTGAGTTTGTCTTGTCGGATTCTTGAAGTAATCCGGTAGTTGTCTTTGTTTTTCTTCTGTGAGAAAGGCCATTTGGGTGGTTGTGTCTAGATCTGCACCCAGAAAAGTTATTCTTTGGGATGGAACCAGTCTTGATTTGTGGATGTTGACTGTATAGTCCAAGTCCTTTAACAAAGTTTGCTTGCTGTCCGCTTGTATGAGGCAGTCGTCCAGATATGGGTAGATTTGAATCCCCTGGAGTCTGCAGTGTGCAATTACTGATGCCAGGCATTTCGTGAATACTCTGGGCGCAGTAGATAAGCCAAAGGGTAATGCTGAGAATTGATAATGCTCTGACCCTGCAAGAAATCTGAGGTGTCTTCTGCAGCTTTGTCGAATAGGGACATGCAGGTATGCCTCCTTGAGGTCTAGAGTCACCAACCAAGACCCCTTGCCCAGCATGGGAAGGAGTTGCTGTAGAGTCAGCATTTTGAATTTTGGCACAATGAGGTTAAGTATTCAGTGCGGACAAGTCGAGAATAGGCCTCCATTGGTTTTCTTTTCTTGGAACAAGGAATAATCTGGAGTAAAATCCTTGGCCTTGTTCTGAAAGAGGTACCTTTTCTATGGCTTTCATTTGCATTAAGCTGGTAATTTGCTTCAAAGCCTCCGCCCTCTGATTTGGTAGCAGGTCTGGCATGCCTTTTTTTTTTGGCAATGTGTGGAAATGGAACCTGGTTCATAGGTTCATACTAGGCTATCTGCCCAAGGGCATTTATAAGCCTAGCCCATAGTTATGTGGCTTTCGCCACCCCTTTAGTTTGAATAAAAACTATGCCTATCATTTTGCTGTGCCTCTGTCAAGCAGTGACGCTGAAGTAATCCCTGGGGTATATCTGCAATCTCCCATCCATTGGTCAAGATTCCTCTTGAACAAGACCAGAGAGGTGCTCTGCCTCACATGTACCGGGATTTTGTTCCACAGCATAGGGAGTCTCTGGGTGATGAATCTGTCCCTCCAGCACGTTCTATTTATAACCGTGTCAAGGTTTAAGTCTCCGCCCTTGTGGTTCTGAGGATCTAGATTTTTGAGGTGAAGCATATTCATCAAATCTGGGTTTGACATGGCCTTATATGTCAGGCACAGGTCACCTCTGAGCAAGCGGTATGAGACTGAATAGAGCTGGAGTTCTTTCAGTCGGGCAGCATAAGACATTTTTGAGACCCTTTATCCTTTTGGTGAGGAACTTTTGGGGCCTTTCAAGCTGTAGCAGGTGTCTGGTCAGATACATTCCGAGCGGGGCATTGTACTCAATCATAGGTCTAATAAGTGATGAGTACAGGGGACGATGACCTCCCTTGATCTAGATGTGAATCCCTTCATGATCAGGTGGGTGATATAGAAGGTTTTCCTAACTACTTTAGCAACATGAGTGTCAAGCGAAGGCTACTGTCAACCTGGGTCCCCAGATCTCTGATGACTTTTTCTGTGCTCAGTGGATTGCCACCTATATGGTAGCTAGGGGTAGCCTTGTTTTTCCCAAAGGGTATGACTATGCATTTTTGGCGTTTAACTTCAGGCCATGGCTCTGGCACCAGTTATCCATTTCTGTGAGGCCCTTCTGGAGGATATCTGTGTCAGATGTGTTTTCGACTATGGCCCAGTTTGCAGTCATCTGCAAACTTTGTCAGCCATAACCCTCCTGTGTTTGCTTGTACTTCAGAAAAGTAGATGCCGAACAAGAGTGGACCCAGGACTGAGCCCTGTGGGACACCACTTGTGACAGGCTTTGAGTCTGACATGGCTCCAGCAACTCTGACCCTGTGGGTTCTGTCACTTAGCCAGTTTGCAACCCATCTTGTGATGTATGGGTTTACATTCAAGCTGATGAGTTTTTCGATGATACCTGAGTGGGGTATTGTGTGAAGGCCTTTGCCAGGTCGAGGTAGGCTGTATGGACTGCCTTTCCCTCATCAATGGCCTTGGTGACTGTCTCGAAAAAGTCAACCAAGTTTAAGAGGCAGGATCTGCCTTTGACAAAGCCAAACTGAGTTGGATCCAAAGTCTGCAAGTTCCCTATGTCTTTATTTATGAGTTCCATTATGATCCTCTCCATGGCTTTGCAGATAAGGCTTGTCAAGCTAATGGGGCGGTAATTTCCAGGGTCTGTGGAGGCACCGCCTTATGAAGTGGGACCACAGTCGCCGTCGCCACTCCTTGGGTACGTATCCTGAGGTGAGGCTAAGATTAAACAGCTGTCCTAACTGTGGGTTTAATTCCTCATTGAGTTCATGAAGCACACAGCCGGGGACACCATCCGGTCCCATGGATGCTGTGTTTTTGCCTTAGTGAGGGCAGTTCTCACCTGGGCGTTGGAGATGTTTGGGGGCTACAATCCTCTGGAATAGATATCTCTCCTTTTGGGGGAGGGGAGAAGTTTGCACTGAACCTGTCAGCCAGTATGTTGGCAATGTGTGTAGGTTCAGTAATTTTCACATCATTTTGAACTAATTCTGAGCATATCTGGGAGTTTCCTCCTAGGTTTCTAACATAGCTAAAGAAGGCCTTATGATTCTCTTTAGAGTCCTTGGCGATTTTTCTCTCAAAATTTGCCTTGGATGATTTTATGAGAGCTCTTAGTTTTTTACTTATAATGATCAAAGGTGTCTTACCTTTCAAGGATTTTGCTCTATCTTGTAGTAGCTTCCTCCTTTAGAGCTTGTTTATGGCTGGGGTCCACCAGACTGGACGCTTGCCTTTGGTACAGAGAGTCTTAGTTTTGTTTGGGATTGCCTGATCCATGCAGTCCTGTAGGTGCTGGTAGAAGGCATTTGTAAGTGATTCAGCGGTTTGAGTAATGTTTACCACTGGCTCAGGGGCCTTAAAGGAGACCACACTAGTTTTTAGAAGTGTGAAATCGGCTTTTGAGAAGTTTTTCACTGTGGTCTTTTTTGTTTCAGGTGGGGGCGGGATGAGGACCTCCAGCGAGATTAGTTTATGATCTGATCTCACCAGTGAGGGGTATACTTCCGGTGTTGAACATTTTGATCCCATGTTCGTGATGATGAGATCAAGTATGTTTTCTCCTCTTGTGGGGATGGTGACTAGTTGTTCCATGGCATTTGAGTTTATGAACTCCAGGAATCTTTGGGTTAGAGTGTTCGGGCTTGAGTAGTGTTCCCAGTCTATATTAGGGTAGTTAAAGTCACCTAGTATGATGGTGTTTGGAGATACATTTATCCCTCCAATGTTTTCAGGAAGGCCATGTGAGGTTCCTGAGTTTGAGAGGGTGGCCTGTAACATGCTACAAATTGCAGAGCAGTCTTGCCTATGGTTAATTGCACCTGGATGGTCTCCGATGCATCATGCGTTGCCACCAACCTTGAGGTGTGGGTGTCCTTTATGAATATGGACACCCCCTCCTTTCTTGGTGTTGTCCGCATTTTGGGGCGGAGCATGATATGAGGTGAAACCTGTTAGTGCTGGGGTGCTCTCAGGAGCCTTGAACCAGGTTTCTGTCACAGCACAGACATCGATGTTCTCCATATTGAGAAGGGCCTCGAGTGCGTGCATCTTGAGATTGAGACTTCTGGCATTGAGCAGCATTACCCTTAGTTTTTTCCTTTTGGTGTTCTAGGGTGGTAGGTTTAGAATTTGAGCCTTGCCTAAAAAGGCACTATGGGGTGGCAAGAGCCTTTGCCAATATCCGGAAGCCCAGGGTGACAGGTGCAAGCCGTCCCTTGAAGCAGCGTGGCTTGTCCAGCATGTCATCCCAGGCAGACAGACATTGGATCCCTTTGAATGACACCAGAATTTAAGCCAATTATTAAAGCTGATCATCTTATCACTGTATTGTGGCATCATTCTAGGTGAAGGTAGGATACTGCTCAAGGTCAGGGTCATACCTGCCTGGGCTACATAATCAGAGAGCTCCTCGATGTCCCTTTTCATGTAGTCCAAGGAGGTACGTCTCAGGTCGTTGACACCAGCGTGGACAATGACTGAGTCGTACTTGTACCTGCTGTTGAGAGACCTGAGTGCTTGCGTTATGTGGCGGATTCTAGCGCCTGACAGGCAGCTTACTGTGACCTTCTCTTTACTCAGTCTGGTGAGCGGGACGTCAGTGTGTCTGACTATGGAATCACCAATGACAAGTGTGTCTGGCATTTTGTTTGGCCTTAAGGGCTGTGACTGTTTGACACTCTGACTGTGTGGTCTATGTGTTGCATGTGTTGGGTCGTGAGGTGGTAGTTGTTTGGGTGTCCTTTGGTGGCCTCTGCTGTTTTGGTAAATTTTTGATCAGAGCCTCCGAGTATGTCTTTGTGTGAGTATGTGTATGATTTGAAGTTGTGATGGTACCATGTGTGACTGGGTATGTATTGTGTGTGGTTACCTTCTCCTCCTGTCTGGTCTTGCCAGTCCTATGTTGAGAGAGCTCAGCCTCCAGTTTGGCCATATAGTTGCATCTCTCGCATGTATTTGTGTTTTGTGGGAGAAGGAGAGGATTGTCTGTGTACATGAGGCAGTTGTAACATTGCCTCAATATTCCCAGGTTCACCAGTTGAGCTGGAGAGGACACTAGCAACTGATCCCTCGACATACTAGAAGTAGTAGATAAAGAGACTTTCAAAGGACTCCGGCGGAAGTGGGTTTTAGGCTGGTGGGGTACTATCTATAATAAGAGTGGTTTATCAAGGTGCAAGTACTGTAGGAGTAAGTGCTAGGCTTTACAGATAGAGAATAGTCTACTTGGGAATCAAGTAGAGATGAACTTTTCAGTTATAGGATATGCTGGTTAGATCAGCAGTACAGCTCGAGGAAGGTAGTTTTAAGGGAAAATTGGAAGAGTGGAATTTAGATGGCCCAAATAGTTTAACCTTGTTTAACCGCTGCTCTTGTGTGCAACAGTGGTAACTCCCTAAATCAGCGCTTTTAGCGTGTTTAGCGTCTTTTATAGCAGGGCGCTGAAGGGGGGTAGGAATTGGCCCAAAACTACCAATGGACTACTAGTCTCTGGCTGAAACATCACCAAATCAGACAAAAGGCCGCTCAGTGCTTCCCACTCCCACTGGTAAGCAAAGAAACTTCCCTCCTTCCTAATAAGGCAATGGATCAGTAACAGGAACTAAAAACAAAGCCCAGGGATCAGCAACTCTGAAACTGGACTACTCTAGTTCAGTAAAGGCGGAAAACAAGAGATTTTTTGTTTTATTACAGAGACAAGGAAAAAACAGACAGTAATTGCTGTAAATCGGCTAGCGCACTTTAGTGTGTAGCCTACAGAAACAATTTGCAACAATTAGTAACTTAAAGTGCAATAAAAAGTGTAAAATGCAGAAATCCCTTAAAGTAGCAATAAAACAGGCGAAATGCAGTTGCTAGCTTAAATAACAGTGGGAAAGCCACAAAAAATACTTATATCTGGTAGAAAGTCACTCTTTTAGCTCTCTGCTGCTTGGATCACTCTGCAGGCCACCACGAGGATCTGTGCTGAGTTGGTACAAGCTGGAAAAACGCGTGTTTAGCGTGTTTTATAGCAGGGGGCTGAAAGGAGCTAGGAATTGGCCCAAAACGACCAATGGACTAGTTTCCGGCTGAAACTTCACCAAATCGGACAGAAAGGCTGCTCAGTGCTTCCCACTCCCACTGGTAAGCAAAGAAACTTCCCTCCTCCCTAATAAGGCAATGGATCAGTAACAGGAACTAAAAACAAAGCCCAGGGATCAGCAACTCTGAAACTGGACTACTCTAGTTCAGTAAGGCGGGAAAACAAGAGATTTTTTTGTTTTATTACAGAGACAAGGAAATAAAACAGACAGTAAATGCTATAAATGCTGTAAATCGGCTAGCGCACTTTAGTGTGTAGCCTACAGAAACAATTTGCAACAATTAGTAACTTAAAGTGCAATAAACAGTGTAAAATGCAGAAATCACTTAAAGTAGCAGTAAAACAGGCGAAATGCAGTGTCCATGTGTCCCTTGTAATGCTGTGCCAATTTGAGAATAAAGAAAGCTTTCCGCCCAAAGGTGCTTCTAATTGAGCCCTGGTCGGTGGAGTCAAAGTAAAGTCATTGAGTCTGTCCTGGTGTAGCAGTTGTAGTTCCTGCACTAACTCTCTGGTTGGGAGGATGCCACTGACTGCCTCTGTAGGAGCCTCTAGCTTGCCCTCTACCTCTGGCACGCCGATTCCTGCCTCTCTGAGATTGTCCGAGTCCGGAAAGGACCAATTCTTAGTAGGCCAATTTCTGCTGAATCTCGGTGGTTGGACTTGCAGAAAGTCCTTCACTGTTTGCACAGATTTTGCCTTTTCTTCAAATTTCTTTAAAACCTCTTGAGCCGTGGAACCAAATAATTTTTGCTTTTCCATAGGAGCATCCAAAAGCTTAGCCTTAACATGGTCTGGCAGAGATTGTTCCTTCAGCCAGGCATGCCTACATATAACTGCACCTGTCATAGCTGACCTACATGAAGCTTCCAATGCATCATAACCACACTGCAATAAATTGTTACTAACCTGCTGGGAGTTATGCACCAGATCCTGAAGGGATTTCAGAAGAGGACAGTTTCTTATGTAATTCATCTAACAAATACTCTTGGTACTGTATCATATGAAATTGACAATTCAATGCCCTCATGGAAAGAGTTGCAGAAGTATACACTTTCTTACCCCATCTCTCTAATGCTCTGGACTCCCTTTCAGAGGGTAGAGGATTTTTAGCAGTGGCAGCTGCAACCCCTTTTGGGCCCTGGGAAATAGTTTCTGGATCAGCGGAGTGGGCCTTGTACAGGTGTAGATGTGAATCCGGGACCCTGTAGTACCTATCAGGTTTGGCAGGAGCCGGAGGGAGAGTCAGGGGCTGTACTAGCATCAGAGTACACATCATCAATCACATTCAAAACAGGAGGTATAGCTAAAGGCCTATGCTGAGGTAAATGTAAAAAGGTCCTTAATCTCTTTCTAGAATCAGAAAATTCCTGACCCTGCCATTGAAAATGCTCTCTCGGAGTGTAATGTCTCTCCAAAGGAAAACTCTTCAGGAGGGGAGGCCGAGGGAATAGATTCTTCAGCATCAGAATCCTCGTAGGCCGAATAAGCCTCCTCCTGGTGGTCTGACAGAGCTGAGCCATCAGTGGATTCATCTGAGGACTGGGGGTCAGAGGGCTCAATCCTGGGCCTTTTGTCTAGAGGTGGTTGAGAGCCCCTGTCCGGATGAGGTTGGGAACCTCTAATTAATGAGATCAGATCCTCTGCTAGGCTAAGAATCTGAGTGCCAGTAGAAGATCTCTGAGAGGAAACCTTGGGAGGCAAAGCTTTAGAAAGTTTAGCAGCTTTAGCCCTAGAGAAAGCCTTAATAGACATGGAAGCAGGGGGTCTGGCTGCACCACGTGCAGGAGTAGATTTGTCTAAGGGAATGGTGTCGGAAGGTTCCTGGACACCTGTTTCAGTAGGTAATTCAATAACCGACTCGGCCGGGGCCGAGGTAGTCGGTTGTGCGGTTTCGGTAATAGGAAGAACCAAGGACTCTGTTTCAGCCGAGACAGAGACACTCGCAGTAGGCCTGACCGTGGTTTCAGCCGAGACCACGGTCCGCGTGTGTCGGTCCTTGTCCTTCTGTTTTTTAACTAAATGCGAAGTCGGAGTCTCCGTCGGCATCTTATAAGCAAAGCTAGCCCTAAAAAATTCCTCTGCAAACTCCGACCGACATCTAAGAGTTCATCGGTTGAAGGAAGCACAGGCTGAATAGGCCGAGTCATCGTGGTCTGGGCCTAGGCAGGGGAGGCAGTGAGTGGAAATCCTTATGAGGTATTTGCTTCCCACAAGTTAAACAATTATTAATTTTATCTGACATCGGCTGAGGTAAGAAAGAGTCCCCAACGGGGTACTTAGCTTTTTCGAAGTCTTCGGTAGCTGAATCACAGGAACTGGCCGACCGGCACTTGCGAACTGCTTCGGGCACCACGCGGCAAGAAAGACTGAGGAAGATGGTGTCGGCTGATGCTTTTATACCCCAGACGCTCTGACGTCGGGGAAAGTGCGACATCAGCCAAGGCCAGACCCAGACTTTGGAATCCGACCGAAGGGCTGCCTGAGGCAGGACAACCCATATGTGATGACTGCAGATGCATCCTTGAAGGACATCCACATTGTAAGCTGTGCTTAGTTACTTGACCTGCAGAATGCATTGTAAAAAGAAGTTATGTACCTACCATAATGTTCCATGTTAGTTGTCTTCATCTCGCCTTCTTTTCTTGCTTGTTGGACTCTGCCATCTTCTATAGCTCGAGAGCTGTTTACTGGCTCGAAGCTACCCCTTATCCCATAAGGCGTAGCGCTAGCTACCCAGATCTCATTTGTAATAGCTAACCCCAGACATAGCAAGAATAACCTGACCAACTGACAGGTTGGGCATACCTGTTATACTCTTCAAGTCAGTAAAGGAACAAACCAGAAAAAAACTCAGTCCGTGAAGCCTAAACTCCTCTCGGTCCAACAGGACAGTCCATCTCACCTTCGTTTCTTGCTTGCTGGGACAGCGTCCCTAGCACCTACAATCCTGGGTGGCTCATTGGAACAGACTTCAGAACAGTGGAACCAAAGCCAAAGTTAGCCCTATTCCTGGAGACATGTCTAACTTGTAAATGAGAAATAAAGGTATGAGGGATTTGCCCATGTAGCAGCAGCACAAAGAGTCCATGGGCAACCTAGACTGGATGCTACAGAAGTGGCCAAAGCCCTAGTAGAATGGCTTTTCGGTTTGGTAGACAATTCTTTGTTTCTTTAATGTGAGACAACCACATGGACAACTTTGGAAACTGGAAGACCCTGTTTGCCCTTAGCACAGGAAAGGAAAAGTTGATCTGATTTTCTTGTATCCTTCGTTCTATGCAGGTAAAAACGCAGTTGTCTATTAACATCCAAAAGGTGTAACTTGTATTCTTGCCTTGTTGGTGTAGTTAGGGAAGAACACTGGAAGGTCTATGGATTGGATTGGTTTAGATTATTCTCGGAGCAAACTTTAGGAAGGAAGGCGAGATTAGTTTGGACAGCAACCCTATCCTTGTGAAAAAATAAGTACGGAGAAGGAACACTTGGTGCTTCAAGTTCCGATACACGTCTGGCTGAGGTAATAGCTACTAGAAAGAGTTTTCCAAGATAGCAACTTAAGGGAGCAGGAAGCTGCCGGTTCAAAAGGGGGCATAATCAAGGAGGTTAGCACCAAATTAAGATCCCAAGGAGGAGGGGGATCTCTCACTGAGGGCCTAAGGAGAGTAGTCCCTCTGAGAAAAGCTTTACACAGCTTATGAGACATGACATTTAGATTAGAAAAACCAACATGATAAAGATGGCCGCTAGTTGAACCCTGACTGCGGCAGAAGCGGACCCACAGTGAAAAAGCTCAGTTAGGAACTACAAGATCTCGTAAACTGAGGCTGAAAAGGGATCTATGCTCCTACCCTCTGACCAATAAGAGAAACATTTCCATTTGCTAGCATATGTCTTCCTAGTAGCAGATTTGTGAGAGGAGACAATTTCACGCACAGCTGGGGAAATGCTGGGAAGCCTGGCTAGGGTTGGAATTGGATCAACCAAGCTGTGAGCTGGATTGTTTGGAGGGATCGATGCAGCTCTCTTGATAGATGAATCAGCAGGTTTGGAATAGGATCCAGGGTCCAGGGCTGCTCGAGGAGGTAATGCTGCAGGAATGGAAACCAAATCTGTCTGGGCCAGTAAGGAGCAATGAGGATCATTTTGCAACTCAATGTAATTGCTTTCTGTATGAGTCTGGGTATGAGGAAAAGGCGGGAAAGCATAAAGTCATCCCTGAGGCCAATCGTGGACTACAGCATCTCTGGGAGGGTGACCGGGAAGAGGTAAAAGGGAGAAATAGTTGCTGCATTTGGTGTTGAAGGGGGTTGCAAGCAGATCGCAGCAAGGCTGTCCCCATTTGCGGAAGATCAGATCTGCGACTACTTGATTCAGAGACCACTCGTGAGGCATGAGAATAGCTCTGCTGAGCCTGTCCGCTATGACTGACTTCCCAGGGATGTGCGTCGCAATCAGAAATTGTTGGGAGGAAATCGCCCACTGCCAGAGTCTGAGTGCTTCTCGACATAGGGGGTAGGACCTGGTTCCGCCCAGCTTGATGTACCACACTACTGACATGTCAGTTTGAATTGCAATGGTCCCAGGAGGGAGTCCTGAAGTGCTTGCAACTCTAGCAGCACTACTCTCATCTCCAAGACATTTATGTGCAGATGGTACTCGTGAGGCTGCAAAGTGCCTTGGACTGTCCTGCCCAGATAATGCCCCCCCCACCCTATCAGTGAGGCATCTGTGGTCAGTGGCAACGGGAGGGGGTTGGATGAATGGTCTGCCCTGAGACACTAGTGGGGAGACCATACACCAAGATAGGTGTCTTTTGCAAGTTTCTGTGATCATGTGAGACATGGGAGCTGTTGAAAGACCACTGTGTGAAGAGAAGCCACTGAAGGATTCTCATGTAAAAACGGGCCAGAGGTATCAGAATTGCCACTGCCATAGAACCCAGAGCTTGAAGGACCAAACTGACTTGTATCCTTTTGCACTGCATGAGGATATGGACTTGCTGCCGAATCGTGGACACCCTGTCCGGCGGTAGCCTGACATTTTTTGTATCCAGATCTGCTCCTATATAGGTAATAGATTGACAGGGCAACAAGGCAGATTTTTCGAAATTTACAGTAATGCTCAACTGGGCACAAATTGCGATTGTATAGTCCCTGGCTTGAAAGAGTTGATGCCTGGTAGTAGCCTAAGGAGCCAGTCGTCTAGATAAGGAAACACCTGGAATCCTTGACACCTCAGATGAGCCGTGACCACTGCCATACATTTGGTGAACACCCTGGGGGCTGTGGTGAGACCAAAGGGCAGAGCTCTGAATTGATGACTGGCTCCCAGCCAGAAGCGAATGAATCTCCTGGAGCACCTGTCCATCTTGATGTGATAGTACGCATCCTGGAGTGATACTGAGCACATCCAATTGTCCTGACTCAAATAAGGTAGAATGGACTGTAGTGTGACCATCCAAAACCTTGTTCTTTGAACAGACTTGTTTAGTCTGCTGAGATGCAAAATTGGTCTCCAGTCCCGTCTTTTTTGGTACTAAAAAGAACCTTGAGTAAGTTACGGATCCGAGTTGGTCTGCCGGGACTTCCTGGATGACTTTTTCTAGCAGTCCTGAAATTTCTATGACTGCTTGGGCCCTCAGATTGGGTGAACATCTGGGGGGGGGGGGGTTTGCTTGACGGTAAGGGAGATTGGAAGAAGGGAATTACATAGCCTCCGGATATGACTGAGTGTACCCATTTGTCTCGTGTAATGTCTTGCCAGGCTTTTGGGTACAGTGAAAGTCTTCCCCAGACTGCCTCCAGAGGCGGGCAGCCGGGCAACCCTTCAGGGATGCTGGAAGGGCCTGTCAGAGAACGATTATCTGCTGCACTGGTTCTGCGGACCCCCTTTGCCTCGAGGCGGCGTCTGTTATTTCCTCCTCTGCCCCTGGAGGAAAAATCACTACGTGTATCAAAAGAGGCTCCCTGGGATTTCTGAAACCACATTTTTCCACTTCTGACCTTTGGGATATGGTCTGGAAGGAGTGGAAAAACTGACTCCCATGGCAGAGAGAGTCTTACGTTCCTGTTCACACCTGATGAAAGTGTCCTTCACCTGTGGTCCAAAGAGAAATGAACTGTCAAAGGGAGTGTTGGTGAATGACGCTCTAAAGGGCTCCGCAAAGTTACACAGCCTCATCCATGCGTGTCTCCTAAGGGCCACGCCTGTACCTGCGGCTCAACTCGCACCATTGGCTGCATAGGAAATGAGCCTCATGGAGGAGTTAACTACCAGATTAAGGGTCGCCAGCTGTGAAGTTAATTTAGCTTGAACCCCTTCAGCTGATGGATCCTGGAGAGCATCTCCAAGCTTTCATGAGATCCATCTGAAGCCTGGTAAAATGGCGTAAGTAATTCAGTGACCTCATGGAAAAGGTCGCTGAAACAAACATTCGCTTCCCATATCTGTCCAGTCCTAGACTCCTTGTTAGGACGGACAGAGGAAGAAGTTTCCACTAATTCCTTTTTAGTGGCCGCTGCTACTACCATGGCATCCACAGGAACACCCTTGGTAAGGAACTATTTATCAGGGGGTGCAGAGATAAACTTGCCGGGCCGCCTCGGGGTAGGTTCTACTGTATCCGGGACTGACCAAGCCCTTCGAGCCACCACTGACAGTGGATCGAAGGGTGGAGACGCCCAAGAGGGGGAAGGGCGGGAACCAAACGCATCCACGAATACAGATTTGTCCTCAGTAGGGGCTAGGCAGTCCAGTTCCCCCTCTGCCTAAGTATTTCTAGGATGTCCGAAAAGGAAACATCTTCAGAGGGGGATCTCAGGGACCCTTCAGATTCATCCATACCCGAAGTGACAGACTTAGGGGAGTCTATGTGCTTCCTCTTGCACTTCCTCTTCCGAGGGGCCTCCTCTGAATGATCAGGGGAGGCCTCGGAAGAGGAAACACCCAGTGGAGTGCTCTGGAGTGTTGGTTCCCCACACTTGGGGCCTGGAGGAGGGACAGAGGTTGACGCAGGCACTACAGGGGATGGAACCAGTGGGGTAGAACGTGGTGCTGACTCGGGGGCCAGTACACTCCTCATGACATCGAAGGCATGTCTGCCACGATGCAAAGGCAGCTCTGGTTCAGAGGAAACCAAATCCTCCTCTGCACCGAGGGGGTCGGCTCCAAGGCCGATGTAGGAGCAGAGCTCACCTGCGCCGAAGCTCAGAGAGGGAGAACGGGGTTGGACAAGGGTCCGATGCCACTCAGAGCAGACAAGGAAGTCTCTGCGACATCAAGGGGATCGGAGCCGATGATGGAAGTTATCGGTGCCAATGGTTCCACGATTCGAACCCCAACAAACTCCAGCTCTGAGCTCAGAGAAGTCGGAGGAGGAACATCGATGGAAGCGGACTGAGTAGACACCTATTGAGGAGGGCTGGATAACATTTTGGCCAGTGCCAACAACCTACTGACCACTCTCCACGTCGTGGTCGAGAGTCTAGAGGACAGAGGAGTGGGAGGATCTGCGACTGCGGTCACTCTGCAACAGGGGAGACAGAGGAGCCAAATGTACCGACTAGAGAGGGGGACCTTGGTCTCTTGTGGGTCCTAGATGGTCCCGAAGGTACTGGTGGAGCAGACAGGGAGACAGCCTCCTCGGTTCCAGCCGGAACCAAAGTAGTAGGTAATGTTTGGACCAATGATGGCTCCATGCTGGGAGCAGACTATTTGGTCGGTTTAGGAGATTTCACTGGCTGAGCCTTGGCCAGTGAATCCTAGGGCTTAAGAAGACCCCTTAAGATAAGCTTATTTTTGCGCTCCTGCAGAACCCTTGGGCTGAATGCGTGGCATACAGAACAAGAGCTCTGCAGGTGCACTGTGCCTAAGCAGTAGACGCAAGAAGTGTGTCCATCTGTCAGACATTTTCTGACAGCATGAGTCACACTTCTTGAATCCACACACTTTGGATTCTTTACATATCTAACTTACCCTGAAAGGCAAGGCCCAACAGCAAAAATCTACGGACACTACCTAATCAAAAAAATACAATAACTACAGTCAGGAAGTTTTTTTTTTTTTATAAAGTAGGAATCCTCTAACTTAAACGGCTACCTATGAAGTAAGAGAAAGGCTAAAACTAAAATGCTACTATAAGTAGAGATAGGAAAAAAGGAAGGGGGAGGGGAAGAACTCTCTAACTTAAACGAGTTCTAAGAGAAAAATACAACACAAACTACAAAAAAACTAATTAACGATAATGTCGAAAAGTCGGAACCCTAATTTGTCTAGAAAAATATAATAAACTTACACGAGCCTGAGCCAGTAACAACGAACCTCGCAGCTGAAGCGGCAAACGAGATCTGGGTAGCTAGCACTAGGCATCATGTAAGGGGTAGCCTCGAGCCAGTAAACAGCTCTTGAGCTATAGAAGATGGCAGAGTCAGAGCAGAGTGTCATCTCCGATCCCAATAAGCAAGAAACGAAGGTGAGATAGACAACCTAACAGTTAATTTTCTGCACAAGCAGGAAAATAAGATTTTTTTTGTTTGAGGAGTTCCATGGTATGTTGCTGATATTTCAGCATGTGGAACTTACAATTTAATGGTCTAATAGCAAGAGTAGCAGAGGTATATACTTCTGTCTAATGCTCGGGAATCCCTATCTGAGGGGTTGGGATTCTTCCTTTAGGTCCTTGAGAAATTACCTCTGGGCCAGCAGTAGGATGTTTGAAAATAAATTTGTGGGAGTCAGGGACTGTCAGGTTTCCTGTGAGCAGGAGGAAGGGTGCCAGGAGTCAGACTGGATTCCATAAAATCACCAAAACATCCAGGACAGGAGGAATGACTAAAGAATTCAGTCTCTGACGGAGGACAGTCCTGACATTCTCATTGGAAATGCTTGAAATGTATGTAGGGTTTCCCCAAATGAAAAATCCTCTGGTGGAGAGGCAAAATGGATTCCTCTGCATCAGAATCCTCATAAGCAGAGAGGGGTTGCATATCTTCATATTCAGATGAATCACACTCCTGTTCAGATAAAACTATTGGGACAAGTCTCTCTTTCGGAAGGGGTAGCCTGGCTTCTCCTAATAAGCATTTGAGACTGAGGCAAAGAGGCAGGTGCCCGAGCTTGGGTCATCGGTTTTTTGGGTGTGGTTCGTACCCTGGCCCTTAAACTCAGTAGTTTTAGAAAGAACTGAACATGCGAAAGAAGTAGGTCTGTCAAGTACCAGTAATGCGAAGTACTTCCTCAGAAGCTACTGCCTGCTCTATCCAAGGTAGAGACATCCACAGGATCCTTAGTCGAAGAGTCTTGCGGCATACTGGACTCTGACAGGGTCTCAGTAGTGACCTGCGAATCCACAGAAGCAGACATCAGGGGCTGCGAAAGCGCCTCACTGCGGACTGAACACTCCACTAACTTAATGGAAGCATCGTTGGCAGTTTTGGACCTGTGCAGTCTTCATCCTTACGTTTTTTTGGAAGATCGGTAGTCGGGTGGCTTACCAAAGCCACATTGGAATGAGAGAACAGAGCAAAAATATCTAGCTACAATAAGGGCAAGACGATTTATAGTTCAGGAGTTGAACAAAGCACAAAAGCGACAGCAGGGGACGTTGTGGTCTGGGCCTAAACAGGTGACGCAGTAAGAAGGGAAATCTTGGTGTGGTATTAGCTTTCCACTGTTTTTCTGACATCTGTTAGAGCAAGAAAAAAGAATCCCCAATGGGGTACTTAACTTTAGAAGACAAAATTCAATTTGGAAACGAAAACTTGGGTAGCGGCCAACTGGCACTCATGCCAACTGCTTCTGCTTCGGGCTCATCAGCAAGAAAGACTGATGCAATGGCATTGGCTGCCTGATTTTATACCACTGACGACCTGACATGGAAGAAGTGACAGCATCAGACACAGAAATCCCAAGATTTTGGTATTCAGGCCGGCTGAGGGCTACCTGCAGGCAGAAAACCCAAATGTTGAACACAAAAATGGAATACCAAAACCAGGATCCAAACCACGAAAATAACAGCTCCACCACAGTGAAAGTAAGGAAGGCACGAGCACCAAGACACAAGGTTTAAATTTTATTCCAACACTAAGAAGACTGAGCGCTTTCACCAGCAACCTGGTATCAGAGTCATAAAACACACTCAAAACAGCCACCTTTATATACACTCCCACTTTACCTACAAATTGATTAATTACTTAATTGATCAAAACTTTTTTTTAAAAATACCTAATACAAAAAACATACATAAAATTACTAAAAAATGTTTTCATACATATGTTAAAAAATACAAAAATAGATATAGATAATATTCCATTTCAAATCACACTTGCTCTATATTTTAACTGAGGTTGTAAAGATATAAATTCATTTAAACCTGGATGCTTGGTTGCTGTTATTTTTTTAGTAATTTTATATGTTTTTTTCTATTAGGTATTTTTTAAAAAAAGTTTTGATCAATTAAGTAATTAATCAATTTGTAGGTAAAGTGGGAGTGTATATAAAAGTGGCTGTTTTGAGTGGGTTTTATGACTGATGATACCAGGTTGCTGGTGAAAGCGCACAGTCTTCTCAGTGTTGAAATAAAATTTAAACCTTGTGTTTTGGTTCTCTTGCCTTCCTTACTTTCACTGTGGTGGAGCCGTTTCGTTTAGAAAACCCAAATGTGATTACTGCAACAGTGAAACTAAGAACATCCCAAATGTGAGGACTGCAACAGTGAAAACATGAAACATCTGGTTAATGACTGGCTCCCAGCCGAAAGCATAAAAATCTCCCGGACCGCTTGTCCATTTTTATATGGCAATACGTGTCCTGGAGATCTATCTAACACATCCAATAGTCTTTCCCTATAAAGGGAAGTATTGAATGCAGTGTCACCATCCGGAACCTTAATTTCTTTAGTTTACCGAGATCCAGAATAGGTATCCAGTCCACTTTTTTGAAGCTAAAAGGAATCTTGAGTAAGTTGCAGATCCAATTTGGTCTGCGGGGACATCTTGGATGACTCTTTTCAAGCAACTTGAGAATCTCGTGTTGCGTAGTCCTTTTGACTGGGTGGAACGTCTAAGTATGGACTTGCTTATGGGAGGGAGAGTAGAAAAAAGTATGTGATATCCTCTGGCTAGGATTGTCTGTACCCATTTGTCTTAGGAGATCTCTAGCCAGGTGTTTGGGTAAAGTGTCAAATACCTCCTAGACTGTCTCCAGAGAAAAGCAGGCAGGCCTCCTTTCAGGAACACTAGAAGGGCCTCCCAGAGAATGTATGTCACCCTGATTCTGCAGACCCCCGCTGCAGAGAGGTCGGCATCTTCCATTAGCACCTCCCCCTCTGCCCCTGGGGGAAGTATCACCATGTGCATCAGAAAAACCGACTTGCAGGACCACATTTTCCCCCCTTTCTGACCTTTGGGATAAGGTCCCGCACCTGACAAGGTTTCCTTGTCCTGCTTGCACCTGGTCTAAGTATCTTTCACCTTTGGTCCAATAAGAGATTAACCAAAGTGGGCTTGGCGAAATTGCAAAGATGCATCCAGGAATTTCTCCTTAGGGAAATTCCTGTAGCTGCTGCTCTGCTCGTGCCATCAGCCGCATATGAAATCAGTCTCATTGAGGAATTCACAATTGAGTTGAGGGTGGAGAGCTGCGAGGAAACGGTCTGTGGCCCCCAAAGCTACAGAACCCTGAAGGGTCATCTCCTATAAGGTACACCCTGAAGGGTCATCTCCTAGCTCTTTGAGGAGATCCCTTTGAGCCTTGTAAAATGAGTCAGGTAATTCAGCGACCGCAGGGTAAAGGCCGCTGAAGAAAAACCACACTTTCAGCATCTGTCCATAGTCCAAGACTCTGTTGGGAGGATGAACATAGGAGATCTATAATAACCCCCTTTGTGGTTGCAGCCACCACCATCGCATCCACAGGGACTCCTTTTTAGTAGGGGTGGTAAAAATTTGTTCGGCCTCCGTTGAACTGGTTCCACTGTATCAGGGGAAGTCCAGGCCTTGCATGAAATCACATTAAGTAGTTGGTCATGAGGGGACTCAGGAGGTGGACGGGCAAGATCCAAAAGCCTCCAAGTAAACATATTTGTCCTCTGAAGGGTTGGTGGGCTTCCAGTCACCCCTCTGAGGATCTCAAGGATATCAGCGAGATCCTAAGAGAGGGGCCGTGAGGATTCTTTACTCATTCAGATCAGTATCCGATGTGACAGACTCAGTGGAGTGCTTCCTCTTGCACAGTCTTTTTTGAGGGATTTCTGCAGAGGAAAACTTTGGTGAAGTTTCAGAGGAGACTATGCCACCCAAAGGAGCTTCCCGGGGCTCTGGACCTCTACACTGGGGAGGAGTAGGCGAATAAGATTAATACCGGTGCTTGTGAGGGAAGAGAAGACAGCTCTAAGAGTGGAGCTGTCTAGGATGAACAGCACTCTCTCCATCAGCTCAAAAGCCCCTCACTCCCCACCAAAGAGATCCTCCGCTTTGAGGATGCCGAGTATAGACAGAGGTGGAGCGGGTGGCACTAAAGCCGATGTAGGAGCACAGCTCAACCTCAGAGGGGAAGAGTCGGCTCGGATAACTGTCCGCGCAAACTCCCCTCCCTGGACCCGATGGGTGAGTGTCTGTTTCCAGACTCAGATCCGAAGGACCAGAAGACATCGGAGCAGATGCCGGAACCAATGATTGTAAAGGAGGTCCTGGAACAGCGGAACCAATGATCATAAAGGAGGTCCTGGTACAGACGGTTCCACTACTCCATACACTATGGCTTCGAAACCACCGGGTTCGGAGGAGAAATTGGAGATGGTGCCTTTGACCGTGCCGAATCCTTTGGGGTCAGAGTTGCCACTGCTGGAGTCTTTAGCAATCTTCAACACCTGCTCTATGTCATCAAATAAGCTCCTGGAAGAATGGGAGGATAACAAGGGAGATCTAGCCCTCCCCAAAATGTGCAACCTCAATATAGGTGTAACTGGCTCCAATATAGGAGACATCTGGCTCGGTACCTCTACCGGCTCAGTGAACACTAATGGAGCCGAAGAGGAACCAAGAACCCTCGGTTCCGATGCAACTTTTGTTTGGCTGCTCCGAGGCTGGAGTCGCAGTGGCAGGTCTGAGGCTTTTGAATACGAAGAGGATGGAGAAGAAGTAGGCTTTGAGCCCTCAAATTCCTGGGAAGGACCTGTCAGTAAGCCTGTAACCATCAATTTGTTTTGACGCTCCTAAAGCACTCATACTAAACCCATGACAAAAGGCACAAGGATCCTGCAAGTGGATGGCGACAAGACAGTACACACAGCTAGTGTGACCATCCACAAGAGATGCACTGGTCACATTGCTTAAATCTCGACTACTTATGTTATTCCTTTCAACATCTTGAACAGCAAACAAAGAAAAGGCAGTAAAAATCCTGTACCGTTAAGCAAACAAAACTCTTAACACTATTAGAAACACCAACACAGCTCTAACACTAACTAGAGCCTACTACTAGGTGAAACATGCCAGAAGATGGTATGGTCAAGACCAAATCTAGCACTACACTACAGAACTACCAATTTTTGTTTTTCTTTAACACACAAAGGCTGAGAGAAACAGAATAACTATGAAGGTGAAGAATCCTCAAACAGATTCTTAAAAGGAAAAAAGCATCCCTCTAAGTTATATGGGCTGCTTAAAGCCCTCAAACTTAAAAGGAACTACAATACGACAAAATATAAAGGGGTCTTGTCTTACTGCACATGGACAGCGAGAACTAAGGGGATTTTGAAAAAAAATCTACAAATATCCAACTAAAACACTTGCCCAACGAACCAGCAGGAACACTTCTTGATCGCTTGAGCGGCAAATGAGATCTGGGTAATTTACCCGGTGCATCATGGGATAGGGGTTTACGAGGCAATGGAAGCCCTCAAGCTTTTGTATTTGGCAGAGTCGGAACTGATGCTCGGTTCCGAACCCAACTAGCAAGAATTAGAGAGATAGGACAACACGTTTCCAATCAGAGTAAAGGAGCCCTAGAAGCTAGACAATCACCCTACTGGCTAGGAAAAATCAACTCTGGTGCTTATGAGACAAGCATCAATGTAAAGGCCAATAAGATGCAGCCTTGCATGAAATGAGGGGGCCAATCAGCTTAAAACTTTCTGCATGCAACCTTGAATGGCAACTGAAGCAAAAAAGTTTCACAAGAAACTCTAGAAAAAAAAAATCTGTGTGCAGCAACAGCTAGATCAAAAGAAAAATCCCAGTGTTGGCCTTACTTAGAGACAGGTACAAGCAAAGGTTATAAAAGTCTACACAGTCCAGAGCGTTCTTGCTTTAAAGGAACCAAATCAATCTGTTTTACCTTATAGCAATGCCAAATCGAATACTGAAGTGAACCCAAAGTCTATTAAAAGTTCAGCAGGCCTGCCAAACCTATTAGCTAGTGTGGAGGTGTTGGAAGACTGCTGCTACTTAGGTACATAGGCTCATACTAAGCTATCTGCCCTAGGGCATTTACAAGCCTAGCCAGAGTGTGTTTGGCTTTCGCCACCCATTTTAAAACAAATTTTGCTACGCCCTTTTTCGGGGTTAGTATACTGTGCATCTGTCTAACAGTGACACAGAAGTGATACCTGGAGTAAATCTACGATCTCCCATCCACTCAAGATTCCTCCTGAAGACGGTCAATGAGGGACTCTGCCTAACCTGGACTGGGATTTTATTCCAGAGTGAAGGGAGCCTCTGGGTTATGAATCTGTCCCTCCAGCATGTCCTATTTATTTCAGTGCTGAGGTTAAGTATCTTGAGCGCGTAGCTCGATGGGATTTGGATTTTCTGAGGTGCAGCATGTCCTTCAATTCCGGGTTGGACATGGCTTTATACATCAGGCACAGATCGCCTCCGAGCAGGTGGTATGCCACTGAGTAGAGCTGGAGTTTCTTTAACCGGGCAGCATATGGCATCTGTTTGAGCCCTTTGATCCTCTTGGTGAGGTACTTTTGGGGTCTTTCCAGTTGCTGCAGGTTTCTGGTAAGGTACATCCCAAAAGGGGCATTGTACTCAATTATGGGCATTCTGAGGGATGAGTAAAGAGGCATGATGACCTCCCCTGATCTAGATGTGAATCCTTTCATGATTAGGTGGGCTATATAAAATGATTTTCTAACCACTTTGGCCACGTGGTTGTGGAATGAGAGATTGCTATCAACTTGGGTCCCCAATTATTTCTTCCGTACTTAATGGATTACCATCTATGTGGTAATTTGTGGGCACTTTGTTTTTGCCGAAGGGGATGACTATACACTTTTTGGCGTTTAGCTTGAGGCCATGGCTCAGGCACCAGTTGTCTTTCTATGAGGCCCTTTTATAGGTTGCTTGTGTCGGTTTGAGAGTCTATTATGGCACCCAGTTTGCAGTCATCTGCGAACTTGGTCAGCCACAGTCCTTCCGTGTTGGCCTGTACCTCCAAGAAATATATACCGAACAAGAGGTCCCAGGACTGAGCCTTGTGGGATGCCACTTGTAACTAGTTTGGAGTCTGACATGGCTCCAGCAATTCTAACCATGTGGGTTCTGTCCTTGAGCCAGTTTGCAACCCATCTAGTGACATAGGGGTTCATATTTAAGTGGTGAGCTTATCTATAATGCCAGAGTAGGGTATTGTATCTAAGGCTTTTGCGAGGTCCAGGTAGGCTGTGTGGACCACCTTCCCCTCGTCAATGGCCTTGGTGACTGTTTCAAAGAATTCAACCAGGTTTAAGAGGCAGGATCTACCCTTAAAGCCAAACTGGGTAGGATCCAGTGTCTGTTGGTCCCCAATATCTTTATGAGATCCATGATGATCCTTTCCATAGCTTTGTAGACCAAGCTAGTCATGCTTATGGGGCGATAGTTTCCAGGATCCGTTGAAGCACCACCTTTGTGGAGAGGGACCACTGTTGCTGTACGCCACTCTTTGGGTACATATCCTGCAGTAAGGCTGAGATTGAACAGTAGTTTTATGTTTGGGTTTAGTTCTTGGAGTTCATGTAGGACGCAGCCTGGGACACAGTCTGATCCCATTGATGCTGTGTTTTTTGCTTTGGAGAGGACGGCTCTTAACTGAGCATCTGAGATGTCAGGGGGGCAGCACTCTGCTGGGATAGATATTTGCCCTTTTGGTGGGGAAGGGGGGGGAAGAAGTTTGCACTGAGCCTGTCAGCTAGGATGTTGGCAATGTCTGTGGGTTTGGTGTATTTTTTTGTTATTTTCGACTAATTCTGAGCATATCTGGGAATTCCCACCCGGGTTTCTAACATAACTAAAGAAAGCCTTGTGATTATCCTTAAGTGTCCTGTGTACTTTTTCTCTCAAAGCTGGCCGTAGACTATTTGAGTGCCTGTAGTTTTTTGCCAATACTGATCAGAGATGCCTTCCCTTTTTGGGATTTTGCTCTATCATGTAGTAGCTTCCTCCTTCTATTGTATAGTTTGTTTATGGCTGGGGTCCACCAGACAGGACGCCTGTGTTTGGAGGATTGGGTCTTGGTTTTGTTTGGGATTGCATGATCTATGCATTCCTGAAGGTGTTCATAGAATGTGTTTGGGTTCTACGGTCTAGGCCATATTTTCCACAGGCCCAGGGGCTTTGAAGGATTCCACCTCAGTTTTTAGGAGTGTGAAATTTGCTTTAGAGAAGTTTTTCACTGGGGCTGGGGTCGGGATGTGAATAGCGAGATTAGTTTATGGTCTGATCTTATCAGTGAGGGATATACTTCTGGTATGGAGCATAGAGTCCCCCATGTTGGTGATGATCAGGTCCAGTATGTTTTCTCCTCTTGTGGGAGTGGTAACAAGCTGTTCCATAGCATTTGAGTTTATAAATTCTAGGAACCTTTGGGCTAGGGTGTTGGAGCTAGAGTAATGCTCCCAGTCTATGTTTGGGTAGTTGAAGTCGCCCAATATAATGGTGTTTGGAGACCACCTTATTTTCCAATGTTCTCAGAAGGCCGAGTGGGGTTCCTGGGTTTGTGAGGGTGGTCTGTAGCAGGCTATAAACTGGAAGGCAGCTTTATCCACTGTTAGTTGCACATGGATAGTCTCTGATGCTTCATGCTGTGCCACCAACCTGGAGGTGGGGGTATCTGATGAATATTGATACTCCACCCTCCTTTTGTGGTTCGGTCCAAGTTTTGGGGCCGAAAAACATGGTAGGAGGTATAAAGTACAGTTTTGTACCTACCATAAATGTAGATGTTCTGCTGCAGTCAAAGTACAGTTTTGTACCTACCATAAATGTAGATGTCCGAGAGGTATGCATCTGCAGTCCTAACAAATGGGTTGTCCTGGCCTCAGGCAGCCCTTCGGTCGGCCGGATTCCAAAGTCTGGGTCTGGCCTCGGCTGGTGTCGCACTTCACCCGACGTCATAGCTGCAGTTCTTCGGGTATAAAGGCATCAGCCGACGCCATTTTCCTCAGTGTTTCTTGCCCCAGATGCCAGATGCCCACTAGGAAGGCTAAATGCAAATGTTTCCAGAGAGCAAACAGAAAATAAACATGTATATACATATATACAAATACACCATAATAGATTCCCCCAGCTAGCTACAAGATGGGCAAATACCTTAGGAGTACCACAGTGGGGAAGGAGGGTGGGTAATCCTGACTGCAGATGCATACCTCTTGGACATCTACATTTATGGTAGGTACAAAACTGTACTATGTCCTTCAAGGATGCATCTGCAGTCCTAACAAATGGGTAGAATACCATAGCCAAACTGGGGGAGGAGGCCCTAACAAGATTATGGTGTAGTTAAGATCCCTTGCAAAACAGCAGTGGCAAAACCTGCTCGGCATCTGGAGTATAAGGGTAGATTATAATGCTTGGCAAATGTATGCACGGAGCTCCAAGTAGCAGCCTCTAAAATGTCTTTTGTAGCCACTCCTCGTAAAAAAGCTGTAGTAGTGGCTGTAGCCCTTGTGGAGTGAGGTCTGATATTCTCTGGAGTTGCCTTTCCATGATAAGAATAACAAAATCTAATGCAATTTCCTATCCATTTTGAGATTGTCTGTTTTGAAATTGCTTTTCCTTCCATGCCTGTGGCATATGCTACCAGAAGCTGGTCAGTTTTTCTATTGTTCTTGGTTCTGTCCAGGTAGTAGCGCAATTGCCTATGCACATCCACGGTATGCAGCAGTCTTTCTCCCCTGTTCTGTGGGTTGGGGGAAGAATGTAGGTAGGTGGATTGCTTGGTTTAAAGATACCCTGGAGACCACCTTTGGCATAAAGGTAGGATTAGTTCTCATGGACACTCTATCCTGATGGAAGATAAGGAAGGGTTGCACTGCCATTAATGCCTGTAATTCAGAAACCCTTCTTGCTGAAGTGATTGCAAGCAGGAAAGCAGTTTTCCATGATAAGTACTGTAATTCTGCTGTTGCTGCTGGTTCAAAAGGGGGAAGTGTCAACTTTTCTAGCACAAAGTTCAAGTCCCATGTAGGCAATGGTGGCTTCCTTGGTGGCTTTACATTTTTGATTCCTCTCAGAAACTGCCTGAGTAGAGGATGAGAGAAGACTGGAGGATCCATGTTGTATTCTGCTGAAATAGCGGACGCATGAATCTTAATGGAAGAGTAAGACAAGCCATTGTGGAAAAGCTCTGCTAAGTATTCCAGGATGTTAGCTATGTTTACCAGGGCTACATTTTGCCCTTTTGCTGCACTCCAAAAGAGATATCTTTTCCATTTCGCTGAGTAAGTTTTTCTTGTTGAGGGTCTGCGAGCTTCCAAGATAATGTCTTTAACCCTTTGAGATAAATCTGGGTTATTTTGTCTTATGCAATGCTCCAAGCAGCTAGCTGCAGTGCTTTCAGGTTCGGATGCAGGGTTTTGAAGCTGTTCTGTGTTAGCAGTAAAGGAACCTGGGGTAGAGGCCATGCGAGTTCCCGAGACATACTCCTCAGTAGTGGGTACCAGTGCTGCCTCGGCCAGTCTGGAACTATCAGGATGATCCTTGGGTGGTCTTTGATCTTCAATAGCACCTTGTGCATCAAAGGAAGAGGTGGGAATGCATATGCTGTCAGGTTTTCCCAACTGAAAGATAGGGAGTCCACCTTCCAAGCAAGTGGGTGGTATGTCCTTGTGCAGAATTTTTTCAATTGGTGATTGTGTGGGGATGCGAATAGGTCTATTTCTGGTAGTCCCTATTTCCTTGTGATGGATTTGAAGATGTCTGGATGCAGCATCCATTCGTGGGCATCCGTGGTAGTCCTGTTTAAGATATCTGCTAGTATGTTCTCTTTCCCTGCACAAATATTGCCTTGAGCTGTATGTTGAGGCTTAGGGCCACATTCCAGAGATCCATTGCCATCCGGCATAGAGGATATGAATGTGTGCCTCCCTGTTTGTTGATATACCACATAACTGTGGTGTTGTCCGCCCTTATCAGCAATTGTCCCTGTTGGAGAAACTGTCTGAATGCCTGAATTGCCAGTTTTACTGCCAGCATCTCTTTTTGGTTTATGTGTAGGTTTAGCTGGTCTTGAGTCCATAAGCCTTGTATGCACTTGTCCAGCATGTGTGCCCCCCAACCAAGGTCTGAGGCGTCTGTGGTGATAGTCTGGCTTGGTTGAGGGCTGTGGAAGGGCAGTCCTTTGTTCAATTGACAGGCCTGAGCCCACCATCGGAATTCTTGCTTCAGGCATGGAATTATTGGAATTTGGGTTTCTAGGCTGTGCTTGTGCTGAGACCATAAATTCCTGAGGTACCATTGCAACTTCCTCATATGCAGTCTGGCATGTGGGATCAAAATTATGCAGGATGCCATGTAACCCAGGGCTTGCAGGACTTTCCTTGCTGTAAGCTGGTTCTGCGTTGTTAATGCCATAAGAGTGGAAGGTGCTTTTGTATTTCTGCTGTGAGGGATGCCATTTTATTTGATGTGTCCAGTTCTGCACCCAAGAAAGTTATCCTTTGGGATGGCAACAGCCTTGACTTTTTTATATTGACTGTGTATCCCAAGGCTTGCAGTAGATGAATGACCCTTTTCAAGTCTTTTGTTAATTTGTTTTTGTTGTCCGCTTGTAGCAGGCAGTCGTCCAGGTAAGGGTAAATTTGAATTCCCTGAAGCCTGCAATGAGCAATTACTGATGCCAGGCATTTCGTGAATACTCTGGGCGCAGTAGATAAGCCAAAAGGCAATGCTGAGAATTGATAATGCTCTGATGCTGCAAGAAATCTGAGGTATCTTCTGCAATTTGGTCGTATGGGGACGTGCAGGTATGCCTCCTTGAGATCTAGAGTTACCAGCCAAGACTCCTTGCCCAGCATGGGAAGAAGCTGCTGTAGAGTCAGCATTTTGAATTTTGGGACAATGAGGTATGTGTTCAGTGCGGACAGGTCTAGAATAGGTCTCCATTGATTTTCCTTCCTTTGCACCAGGAAATGTCTGGAGTAAAATCCTTGCCCTTGTTCCATAGATGGTACCTTTTCTATTGCTCTCATCCTTTTTAAGTTGTCTATTTGTTCTAGAGCGTTTGCCATTTGATTTGGAGGTAGGTTTGGCATTCCTCTCTTCCTTGGTAGAGTATGGAAGTGAAACCTGTAACCTTTGTCTATTGTCTAAAATCCATTCGTCTCCTGTAATGCAATGCCAGTTTACTGAAAATAAGGCTAGCTTTCCACCTAAGGGTGCTTCTAGTTGTTCCCTGGTAGGCGGCTTCAGAGCCAAGTCACTGTGATTGTCCTGTGGAAATGGTAGTGGCTGGGTCTGCAGCAGTACTTCACTGGTTGTTAGGCTGCCACTGACGTCCTCTGTAGGCACCTCTGGATTGACCTCTGCCTCTTGTGCGCCTATTCCTGCCTCTCTGTGCTCTGTTGGAGTCTGGAAAGGACCAATTCTTGGAAGGCCAGTTCCTACTAAACCTTGGAGGCTGGACCTGTAAGAAATCCTTGACTGTCTAGACAGATTTTGCTTTCTCTTCCACCTTCTTAAGCACTTGCTGTGCAGGAGAGCCAAACAAATTGTGTTTATCCATGGGAGCATCTAGGAGCTTTGATTTTACATGGTCTGGTAAGGACTGCTCTTTTAACCATGCATGCCTTCTGATCACTGTACCAGTCATAGCTGATCTAAAGGAGGCCACCAGTGCATCATAGCCGCATTTTAAGGAATGATTACTGACCTGCTGTATGTTATGTACCATTTCCTGAAGAGACTTTCGGTCTAAAGATTCAGGTGAGGACAGCTTTTCAGATAACTGATCTAACAAATTCCTGATACTGAATCATGTGGAATTGACAGTTTAAGGCCCTAGCCGAAAGAGTTGCAGAAGTATAAACTTTTTTACCCCATCTCTCCAAGGCCCTAGATTCCCTTTCAGAGGGGAGTGGGTTATTGGCAGAGGTAGCTGCTACCGCTTTGGGGCCCTGTGAAACATTCAGGATCTGCAAAAGGAGCCTTATACAAGTGATTATGTGTGTCCGGAACCCTGTAGTATCTGTCGGGCTTAGCAGGGGCCGGAGGGAGTGAATCAGGAGCAGTACAAGCATCATTAAATGCATCATCCACAACTGTAAGTACTGGAGGAATGGCTAAAGGCCTATGCTGTGGCAAATGCAAAAAAGTTCTAAGCCTTTTCCTAGAGTCTGAGAAATCCTGACCCTGCCATTGAAATTGTTCCCTCATAGCATGCTGGGTTTCCCCAAAGGGAAATTCCTCAGGAGGAGAGGCAGAAGGAATGGAGTCTTCTGCATCAGAGTCCTCATATGGAGAATAAGGGCCCTCAGGAGGGTTTGTATTTTCTGATTCGTCTGAGGAGTAATCAGTGGAAACTGGCTCAGGGGGTTCTGCTCTAGGCCTCTTCTCTGGAGGGGGTTGAGAGGCCCTATCAGGGTGAGACTGGGATCCCCTGATCAAAGAAATGAGATCCTCTGCTAGACTAAGCATTTGAGTACTAGAGCTAGGCCTGTGAGAGGGGGCTTTAGTAGGCACGGCCTTGGAAGATTTAGCTGCTTTAGCCCTGGCAAAGGCCTTAATTGACATGGATGCAGGGGGCCTAGCAGCTCCAGGTGCAGGAGTAGATACATCTAGGGGAATAGTATCTGATAAATCCTGAGAAACTGTAAGAGGAGGAATTTCAGTTGCAGATTCAGCCATGCTGGAAAAGGCCTCGGTAGTAGGAGGCATGCTTTCGGCCGAAGGAAGAACCGCAGACTCGGTTTCAGCCGAAACAGACACTCGCGGTTGGCTTAACCGCGGTTTCGGCCGAAACCGCGGACCACGAGTGTCGGTCCTTTTCCTTACGCTTTTTAGCTAAATGCGAAGTCGGAGTCTCCGACGGCATGATATAAGCAAAAGCGGAGCCGAAAAACTCCTCGGCAAACCCCGACTGACGTCTAAGCGTCCGTCGGTTGAAGGAAGCACAGGCTAAACAAGCTGCTACGTCATAGTCTGGGCCTAAACAAGGTAGGCAGTAAGAGTGGAAGTCTTTAGGAGGTATTTAAAACAGTTATTCACTTTTTCTGACATCGGCTGAGGCAAGAAATAGTCCCCAACGGGGTACTTAGCTTTTTAGAAGTCTTCGGTAGTAGTAATCTCTGGATCTGACCGACCGGCACTTGCGAACAGCTTCTGCTTCGGGCGCCACGCGGCAAGAAAGACTGAGGAAAACGGCGTCGGCTGATGCCTTTATACCCGAAGAACTGCAGCTATGACGTCGGGTGAAGTGCGACACCAGCTGAGGCCAGACCCAGACTTTGGAATCCGGCCGACCGAAGGGCTGCCTGAGGCCAGGACAACCCATTTGTTAGGACTGCAGATGCATCCTTGAAGGACATCAAATGGGTTATCCTGCCGTCAGGCGGGTCCTTGGTCGGCCGAATTCCAAAGTCTAGGTCCAGTGTCGGTTGTAGTCGCTTCTTCCCTGATGTCAGTGCGGCAGGGGTATAAAAGAGCCAGCCGACACCATCTTCTTCAGTTTTTCTTGCCTCAGATGTCAGGTGCCCCCAGAAGGAAGGCAAAACAAACTTATGTAATCATGCAATATAGAATAATCAAAAAACAGTAGTTTGCAAGCAAATACACCATAAAAGAATACCCCCAATAGGTTGTACGAGAAGGTGTTTGCCATAAGGCCTGTCCTAAGTGGGGATGGAGGGAGGGAAACCTGGACTGCAGCTGTATGAGCACTCAAACATCTACATTTATGGTAGGTACAAAACTGTACTATGTTCATCGTGCATACAGCTGCAATCATAACAGATGGGTAGAAGCCCAAAGCTAAGTAGGGATGGCATGCACTAAGTGGAACTAGGAGAAGCAAGGATGTCATGCAAGACAGTTGTGGCAAATCCCGCTCTAGATTTAAAGTGGAAGGTGATGGTGTTTGGAGAAAGTGTGCACTGAACTCCAAGTGGCTGCTTCCAAAATGTCCTTGGTAGGAACCCCCCTGAGGAAAGCTGCAGAGGTAGCTGTGGCCCTTGTGGAGTGGGATCTGATGCTTGAAGGCACAGCTTTTCCATGAACTGAGTAACAAAAGCGTATGCAGTGGGCTATCCATTTTGAGATTATCTGTTTAGAGATAGCCTTTCCTTAAGCACCTGTAGCATAGGACACAGTAGCATAGGAGACAGAGTTGCTCGGATTTCCTGAATGGCTTTGTCCTGTCCAAATAATAACGAAGTGGTCTGTGAATGTCCAAGGAATGCAGTAGTCTTTCCCCTTTGTTTTGTGGGTTAGGGTAAAAGGTAGGTAAGTAGTCTGATTCAAGGCTACACTGGATACTACCTTTGGCATAAAGGTAGGGTTGGTTCGTAAGGAAACTGTCCTGATGGAAAATGGTGAAAGGTTGCACAACCATGAGGGCCTGTAGCTCCGAAACCCTGCGTGCTGAGGTGATAGCCAGAAGGAAGGCTGTTTTCCATGTCAAATATTGTAGTTCTGTTGAAGCAGCTGGCTCAAGAGGAAGGGTCAGTTTTTCCAATATGAAGTTGAGGTCCCAAGCAGGGACTGGTGGTTTCCTTGGGGGTTTTATATTTTTAGCCCCTCTGAGGAACTGTTTTAAGAGAGGATGAGAGAATAAAGGATCTGTGTTGTATTGTGCAGAAATGGCTGAAGCATGGATTTTGATGGAAGAGAAGGAAAGTCCACTGTTTAACATCTCAGCTAGGTACTGTAATATTTGAGGTAAATTTATTACCCAAGGATTCTGGCCCTTTTTCTGATTCCAGGCACAAAACTGTTTCCATTTGACGGAGTAGGCTTTTCTAGTAGAAGGTCTTCTGGCCTCCAAGATGACATCCTGCACCTCCTTGGAGAGGAGGGTCTGTTGGGAAATCAAGGGATTATCCATGCGGCTAGATTTAGGGTTTTGAGCTGGCTGTGAAAAGTTTTGAAGTTGTGCTGGGACAACAGAAGAGGCACTAGAGGTAGGATCCATGGTGGGGAATGTGTCAGGCTCTTCAGGAGTGGATACCAGTGTTGTCTTGGCCAGTCTGGAGCAATGAGAATAATTTTCGGCCTCTCTGCTCTGGCTTTTAAAAGAACTTTGCGTAGCAGAGGGAGAGGTGGAAAGGCATAGACTGTCAATGCTGTCCAATTAAAAGAAAGTGCGTCCACTTTCTAGGCCTGTGGATGATAGGTCCTTGAGCAAAATTTTTTCAGTTGGTAATTTCTGTGGGTAGCAAAGAGATCTGTCTGGCTGTCCCCATGCCTGAGTTATCTTTGCAAAAACTTGAGGATGCAACTTCCATTCACGTGGATCTGTCATATTTCTTCTTAGCCCGTCTGCTAGTGTGTTTTCCTTCCCTGGCAGGAATTGTGCCTGAAGTTGGATTTGCAATTCCAGAGCTGTGTTCCAAAGGGTCATGGCTAGTCTGCACAGCGGGTATGAATGAGTTCCCCTCCGTTTACGTACCACATCACTGTGGTGTTGTCTGTCCTTATCAATAGCTGGCCTGGATGCAGTAGGTCTTTGAAGGCCATAATAGCTTTTTGCACTGCTAGCATTTCCTTTTGGTTGATGTGTAGGTGCTTCTCTTTTTGGGACCATTTTCCCTGAATGCACTAATCTGTCATGTGTGCTCCCCAGGCATAGTCCGAGGCGTCTGTTGTGATTATTTGATTTGCTTGAGGTATGCAGAAAGGGAGACCTATGTTTCTTTGGCATGCTTGAGCCCACCACAGAAATTCCTTTTGAAGACATGGAATGACTGGTATAATTGTTTCCAAACTGTGGCTGTGTTGAGACCCAAGTTTCTTAGGTACCATTGAAGTTTCCTCATATGCAACTTTGCACATGGGATCAGCAGGATGCAAGATGCCATGAATCCCAGAGCCTGCAGGACTTTCCTTGCAGTCAGCCTGGTGAAGGTTGCCATTTTGCTGAAGTATTGAGATAGTTGCCCTAGTTTGTCTGGCGTGAGGTAGGCCATCTGGGTGTTTGTATTCAATCTGGCACCCAGGAAAATTGTTTGAGAGGGTATTAGTTTTGATTTCTTTTTGTTGACTGTGTATCCCAGAAAGTTCAACAGTTTTATTACAAACACCAGGTGTTTCAGAAGTATGTCCTTGCTGTCCGCTTGGATCAGGCAGTCATCCAGATATGGGTACATTTGTATTCCTTGATGTCTGCAGAAGGCAATTACTGATGCCAGGCATTTCGTAAACACTCTGGGAGCAGTAGATAAGCCAAAGGGCAATACAGAGAATTGGATAATGGTTTGAACCTGCAATAAATCCGAGGTATCTTCTGCAATCTTGTCTGATAGGGACATGCAGGTATGCCTCCTTGAGGTCCAATGTTACCACCCAAAGACTCCTTGCCCAGCATGGGAAGAAGCTGCTGTAATGAGAGCATCTTGAATTTTGGTACATGTAAATGCGTTTAGGATGGATAGGTCTAAAATAGGTCTCCGATCTTTGTCTTTCATTGGTACCAGGAATAGTCTGGAATAAAACCCTTGACCTTGTTCTTTTGCATGTACCTCTTGAATAGCTTTCATGTCCATGAGAGCTGAAATTTGTTTTTGTGCCTCTGCCCTTTGATTTTGTGGCAGGTTTGGCATGCCTCTCATTTTTGGAAGGGTGTGAAAGTGGAATCTGTAGCCTGTCTATAATGTCCATGATCCATTTGTCTTTTGTGACAATATGCCAATTTTTTTGAGAATGCCATTTTCCACCTAGAGGTGCTGCCATTAAAGCTTTGCTAGGCAGGTAAAGGGGAAGTCATTGTATCTGCTTTCTGAATGACTGATCTATCTTCTCCACCTCTTGGGGTTGGTGCTTGCCATTGGCTCTGAATACCCCTTGGGCGCCTGTATCTGCCTCTGAGGTCTGTCCGTGGCTGGAAAGGACCAGTTTTTTGAAGGCCAGTTTCTGCTGAAACGTGGAGGTTGTACCTGCAGGAAATCTTTCGCCGTTTGTATTGATCTCGCCTTTTACTCCATTTTAGGACCTCCTCAGCTTTAACACCAAACAATACATGTTTTTGAAGAGGTGCATCTAGTAATTTAGCTTTGACATGATCTGGTAAGGCTTGCTCTTTGAGCCAAACATGTCTACTATGACAGACCCTGTAACAGCAGCTCTACATGAGGCCTCTAAAGCATCAAACCCACACTGCAAGGTATGTTTACCCACTTGCTCTGTACTATGCAACAAATCCTGCAACTCTTGTAAATCTGGTTGCTCAGGTTGTGTCATCTTGCTTTTCAACGGAGATAAAAACTGTTGATACTTTAACATATGGAACTGACAGTTTAATGCCCTCATGGTTAAAGTGGCCGAGGTACACACCTCCCCCCTTTCTAAAGCTCTGGAATCTCTCTCTGAAGGTAATGGGTTTTGGCAGTAGAGGCCTTAATTCCCTTGGGACCCTGTGAAATAGTTTCTGGGTCAGCAGTATGGCTTTTGTATAGGAACTGGTGTGAATCAGGAACCCGGTAATACCGGTCTGGTTTAACAGGAGCTGGAGGTAAAGAATCTGGGTTGAGGCTGGCTTCTGTGTACACATCTAATATATCTAAGACAGGAGGGATAGCCAGAGGCCTATGCTGGGGGAGCAAGAGAAAATCCCTGAGCCTTTTCTTGGAATCTGAGTAATCTTGGCCTTCCCAGTGAAAGTGTTCCCTCAAAGTATGCAGGGTTTCCCCCAAAAGAGTAGTCCCTCTTTGGGGGGGGGGGATGGGAATAGACTCCTCTGCATCAGAGTCTTCAAAAGAAGAATATATTCCTGGTCCTCAATGTTCAGAGGTAATAGAGGCTTGATCTGAGGAAGGGTAGTCTTCCTCTAATCTGGGCCTTTTGTCCGAGGGGGGTTGAGAACCCCCTGATAAGAGTAATCAAATCGTCAGCCATTTTGAGCATCTGTTTTTTAGGCATGGGGCCTTGAGAGGGGGTCTGTGGTCCTTGTTTTTTTAGTTTTCATGGCTGCTTTAGATTTTGTGAAAGCCTCAATAGCGAAGGAGGAAGTTCTGAAGACACCTTGAGAAATGGCAGGCCTGTCTAAACTCGTAGTTTCCCCTCCAAGAGTGGCGTCGGTATCTGTAGTCGGAATGGGGGCAGAGGAGCCTGCGACCTCTGGCATGGAAGACACCGGTAATGAAGTGTCATCGGTACTCAGGAGCTGCATAGGCGCCTCACTGAGAACCGGTAGTCGGCCTTAGCGTGGTGTCAGTAGAAGTCGCGGACCTCGTATGTCGGTGCTTATCTTTGCGTCTTTTACTCAAAACTGGAGTCTGAGTATCAGACGACATAACAGTTAAATTTTTTACCAAAATAGTGATGGGCGAACTCCGCCCGATGCTTAATAGTGCATTTGTTGAATCTAGCACAAAAACAGCAGGCCGAGACGTCGTGGTCTGGGCCTAAGCAAGAAAGAGTGGAAATCCTTATGCGGTATTTGCTTCGCACATGAAATGCAATTATTAACTTTGTCTGACATCGGTCTGAGGCAAGAAAAGTTTCCCCAACGGGGTACTTAGCTTTCAAGAAGACTTTGGCTGAAATATTTTCGTTACTCAGGAGCTGGCCGACCGGCACTTGCGAACTGCTTCTGCTTCGGGCACCGCGCAGCAAGAAAGACTGAAGATGGCGTCGGCTGGCTCTTTTATACCCCTGCCGCACTGACGTCAGGGAAGAAGCGACAACCGACGCCGGACCTAGACTTTGGAATTCGGCCGACCGAGGACTCACCTGACGGCAGGATAAACCATCTGTTATGAGTGCAGCTGTATGCACGATGAACACCCTGGTAGTGCTGGGGTGCTCTCGAGAGCCTTGAACCAGGTTTCTGTTACTGCACAGTTATCTATGTTCTCCATGCTAAGGAGAGTTTTGAGTGCATGCATCTTGAGGTTTAGACTTCTGGCATTGAGTAGCATTACTCAATTTCTTATCCCTTGTGATACCTATGGAGGTGGGTTTGTCTTTTGAGCCTTGCCTAAAAAAGGCACTATGGGGTGGCAAGAGCCTTTGCCAATATCCGAAAGCCCAGGGGTGACAGGTGCAAGCCGTCCCTAGCAAAGCATTGTGGCTTGTCGAGCATGTCATCCCAGGCCGACAGGCATTGGATCCCCCTTTGAATGACACCAATACTTAAGCCACTTGTTGAAATTGATCATCTTGTCTTCATATTGTGGCATCATTCTTGGTGAGGGCAAGATGCTACTCAAGGTCAGGGTCATACTGGTCTGGGCCACATGCTCAGAGAGCTCCTTTCATGTAGTCCAGGGAGGTACGTCTCTGGTCATTCACACCAACATGGACAATAACAGAGTCATATTTGTACTTGCCTTGGAGTGACTTGAGTGCTTTTGTTATGTGGCGGATCCTAACGCCCGACAGGCAGCTCAATGTGACCTTCTCCTTGTTCAGCCTGATGAGCAGGACGTCAGTGTGCCTGACTATAGTCACCTATTACAAGTGTATCAGGTGTGTTTAGCCTTAAGGGCTGTGACTGTTTGGCACACTGGCTTTGTGAGCTATGTGTTGCACGTGTTTTGTTTTGGGGTAGCGGTTGCTTGGGTGTCTGCTTTGGAGGTCTCTGTTGCTTAGGCAGATTTTTATTTACAGCCTCTGAGTATGTTTTTGTGCGTTTATGTGCTTGATTTGCTGTCGTGGTAGGTCTATGTGAGACTGGAATTGTAGTGAGTGTGGTTTCCTTCTCCTGACTGGTTACGCCAGTACTCAGTTGAGAGCGCTTAACTCTTTAGCCATAAAGTTCCTGGCACAAATGCAGCACCCATTTTGTAGACTAAGTGCTTAAGAGAAGAAAGAAAATCACTTCTTATATAGCCTTTGATTACCTCAGAAACGTCTTGCTTTGTTGAATAAGCAAGGGGGTGGCTTTCCCTTGCTGATTAATGGCCAGGTAGGCAATGTTACAGGACAGCAGTCTTCTCCATCACAGAACTGTAACACCAGTGCTAGAAGCATAAACCGAAGACGTGACAATTCACTAGGTTATAGGTCAACTCCATCCACCAGGCACTGTGGCTAAAGCTAAAAATGTAATGCTTAAAGCAAAGCTCCCTTTTCCTTCAGACAAGGTTAGAGGAAAGCACTTGGGGTGCTTTTAAACCTAATCTCTTAGAACAAAAGCACATTACAGGCTTCTGCTATAAAATTATATATCCCAGTCCTGATTTTAAAGGGATTCTCCTGAAAGGGGGGAAGTCAAGATTCAGGGTTATGATCACTTGTCCTGGGGTTGGGAGGGTGGCCTAATGGTTAAGGTGTTTGCCTTACAAACACAAGGTGCAGGGTTTGAGTCTCAAGGGATAATTGGCTAGGCTTACAATGGCTCGCAAGGGCAGTTAGCTTAGTACTAACCTATGAACCTGGTGAGAAAGTACAGTTGTGTACACTTATCATAAATATAGATTAGACTGTATTCACTATTGCAGTCATCACAATGTATTCTGCAAGTAATTAAGCACACCTTGCAATGTGATTTTGATGCCCTAGAAGCATCTTGCAGGGCTGCAGTCACTGGTTCGGTCCTTAGAAGGCATGCTTGGCTTAAGAAACAGACCTTGCCAGACCATGTCAAATCCAAATTATTGGACACACCACTGAACAAAGAAAACTTATTTGGCGCCAAGGCAGAAGAGGTCTTAAAAGATGGAAGAAACCTAATCTATGCAGACAATAAAAGACTTCTTGCAGGTTAAGCAGGCATTGCCCCCTCCAAGCACTGATCCCTTCCTGCCCCCTCCAGATCAGCTCAGCCTAGACCCAGGGGAAGCAAACCCCCCAAGACAGCAGCCCCAGGGAAGGCTGAGATCTAAGCAATGAAGTTACTCTTCAAAAACATGGAGTGCAAAGCCACCCCCCTTATGGTAAGAATTCACAATGAATTTACACTTCCACTCCTTACCTCTGCCCACCTGCTTGTGCCCCTCCCTAGGAGGAAGCTCTACTTCTACGCAAGCAACTGGGCCACTATAAACAACCAAATCAGTGTCCCAGGGATAAAAATTTTATTTCCCCACACTGACAACCTCAAAAGTGTTCCCAGATCTTCCTAATCAGTGGACATAGGCCAAAAAGCAAGTCCTTTCCCTGTTCTCCATGAGGGCAATACAGCATGTTCCTGCAGAACAGGTCAAGGTTTCTACTCCAGACTGTTCCTGGTACCCACAAAGAGGGCACAAAGTGCCTCATCCTCGATCTATCCATTCTAAACACCCTTCTGGTGATTTCAAAATGCTCACCCTCGAGCAGCTTCTACCAATGCTTTCCAAGGATGCTTGATTAGCCACCCTAGACCTAAGAGAGGCCTACCTACACATCCCAATCAAGGAACTATGCAGAAAATACCTACATTTCAGGTAAGGATCTATGCACTTTCAGTTCTCTGTTCTTCCCTTTGGCTTACCCCTGCTCCAAGACTTTTCACAAAATGTCTGGCTCCCGCCATTGCTTTTTGCAGACAAAGAAATTTACCCATATTTAATATGATTGCATGATTCAGGCAGTCAGGAAAAGCTGTTACAGTACCTGACTTCTGTAAAGGACCTACTGACCTCCCTGGGGTATACTATCAATGAAAAGAAATCAAAACTAGTCCCCCCATAAATTGTATTCCTGGGAGCAAGCCTGGACAGCATTTCAGATGGCATTCATTACTCAAGAAAATGAAGGCAGACAGGCAACTTCTCTCAACTAGCCACCAAAACCCAGTTTTCCGCAAGGAAAATCCTGCAAACTCTAGGGTTCAACCTGGAAACTCTCACACCAAGTATACCTAGTCTAAGAAAGACTTTCTTTGGGAGGCAGCAGCTTGCAACCACAAGGGACTTGCCCTCTCAACCCCACACTGCCCAGACCATCACCACAGATGCAGACTCTGCCTGATGTGCACAGGTGCACTTAGGGCCATTGCAGCCCAAATCAAATACATCTGCACATCAACCAAAAAAATGCTAGCTGTTCAGCATGTCCTGACAGCCTTCAGACCCCCACTCTCCCTGGGGCCTCTACTGATCAAAACAGATACCACCACAGTTTTGTGGTATATCAACAAGCAGGGAAGGACTCGCTCTTACACTCCACAGGCTTGCCATGACCCTTCGGCACACAGCCTCAGCCATGCAACTACACCTGCTAAGCACAAATCCTGCCAGGCTCTCAACTCTGGCAGACAACTTAAGCAGAAACCTGCTAGACTTGCACAAGTGACAGCTAGACCAGAAACCTTCACCCTTGTAATCCAGAAATGGGGCACCCCGAAGGTAGACCTCTGCCTCCCACTCCAATCAGCTCAGCAAATTCTAGGCCTGGAAGGTGGATGCTCTATCCAGTGGGTAAACCTCTCGGGTCTATATGCATTTCCCCCTCTACCACTCATAACAAGGGTACTGCTCAAAATAAGGGAGCAAAAACCTAGGGCAATCCTGACTGGCCCAGACTGGCCACGCCAGCACTGGTGCACACTGCTGGACAGCCTATCACCCCTGCCAACATGGCACCTTAGATGCCAACACTTCTGACCTAAGGGAATGGAGAATTCATGCATCCCCAACTGCAGACCCTCAACCTGGCAGTCTGGATTATTCTCTGACCATCCATCAAGCTGCCAGCCTAAGCAAAATTCCTAAATGTTATGTGCGAGGCCAGACGCCCCAGCACTAGAAAATCCTATGCTGACCACCTCTGCCACTGATTTGAGGGAAGATCTGGGAACCCCTTTGGGGTTGGCAGAGTGTGAAAATAAAATTGGTTTCCCTGGGCCACTGTTGAGGCCCCAGCGGTCATTGGTAATGGAGGCCCAAGTTGGTTGCGTGGAAGAGTTTTCCTCCTACAGGCAAGGACAGGTGGAAGTGTACAGTCAGTGTGAGTTCTTACCATAAGGGGGTGGCTTTGCACTCCCTGGTTTTGAAGAGGAGGAACTCCATTGCTTAAATCTTTCCATTCCCTGGAGCTGTCTGGGGGTCTGCTTCCCCTGGGTCTGGGCTGACCTGGAGGGAGTAGGAAAGGACCAGTGCTTGGAGGGGCAATGCCTACTGAACCTCAATGGCTGGACCTGTAAGTCATCTGTCTGCATAGATTTAGCTTTGTCTTCTATCTTTAAGACCTCTTCTGCCTTGGTGCCAAATAAGTGGTCTTTGTGCAAGGGTGCGTCCAATTTGGATTTGACCTGGTTTGGTAGTGTCTGTTCCTTAAGCCAAGCATGCCTTCTAAGGACAAAACCAGTGACTGCTGCCCTGTCAAAACCACACTAAGGTGTGCTTATTTACTTGACTTGCAGAATGCATCAACTCTTGTAACTATTCTGCACGAGCAGAGAAAGAAAAGTTATGTACTCACCATAACGTTCCATCTGAGTAGATAAACATTAGCAACCTTTGGGAATCGGATCTGAGCCGGCAGTTAGATCCGAGCTCCAAGCTCCTCCCCTACCCATAATCCCCTGCCAACCCTGACTGACCTCAGATCAAGTTTGCCCTTCAGCAGAAACTGCTAGCATTGATTAATCCCTAGATAAGTGGGTAAAACCCATGGACCTGAGTATGAGAACATTCACAAGTGAGGGGGCAGGAGGGAGGGACGGTTGCTGACAAATGAAGTTTACCTACTCAGATGGAACTGAGTACATAACTTCTTAATCTGAAGTAGTTAACTTCATTTGTGCAGCAACCTTTGGGACAGAGTCCCCAGCTACCTGAATCTTGGACGGCCTTCATGGAAGGATGTTCCGGAGCACTGCAGAGCCAACGGATGCTCTCCCTCTGGAGAGAACGTCCAATTTGTAGTGATTGATGAAAGTATGAGATGAAGCCCAAGTAGCAGCCGAACAAATATCCAAAGAAACTCTATAGAGTTAAGAGTGGGCATGGACTCCCTGAGGTGCAGGCCTGCCCGAACATTCGTATGCAAAAAGGATACAGTGTGAAATCCATCTAGAGAGTGTGACTTTAGACACAGATTTATCCACGTTAAATTTGGCAAAGGAGACAAACTGGTCGGATTTCCTATGACCAGATGTCCTGTGGATGAAGAAGCGAAGTTGTCTATGCACATCCAATGAGTGTAATTTGTATTCCCCTTTGTTATGGTAGTTAGGAAAAAAGACCGGCAAGTTGATGGACTGGTTATTTGACTCAAGAGGCAACCTTGGGAAGAAAGGAGGGATTGGTCCTGAGGTAAAAACTCCATCCTTGTGAAAGGTCATGTATGGGGGTTTTACACAGAGGGCCTGTAGTTCAGAGACCCTTCGAGCAGAGGTGATAGCGACTAGAAAGGCAGTTTTCCACGATAAGAATTTAAGATCTATGGAAGCTGCAGGCTCAAATGGGGGGGGGGGGGCTGTCAAGGCCTGAAGCACCAGCGTTAAATCCCAAGGAGTGACTACATCCTTCACTGGGGGTCTGAGCAGAAAGGTGCCCTTCAAAAAGGTCTTACACAATTCTGTGGTGATCAAAGGGCCCAATTCATTTCCAACATAATAATGAGAGAGCTGCTAGTTGGACCTTGACTGTGGAAGAACTAGCTCCCTGATGGAACAGTCCTGACAAAGTCTAATACAGCGGGCAGAGGAGCTGTAAAAAGGATACAAATTTTTGCGTTCCGCCCAAATGGAGAAACGCTTCCATTTGCTGCTATAGATCTTACTAGTAGGTGGTTTGTGCGCAGCTACTAGAATGGTTTTAACTGGGGAAGAGATACCAGGAGTGCTAGCTATGAGTGGAACTGGAGTAGCCAAGCTGTGAGCTTGAGGTTGTCCAGGTTCGGGACTGGGAGATCTAGGGGTTGGGATATTAGATCCGGAAGGGGATCTAGAATCCAAGGAGGATTCACCAGATGAGACCAAAGGTAAGGGAAACAGGTTTGACTAGGCCAAAACGGGGCAATGAGGATTATCCTGCTCCCCAACTGACTGGCTTTCTGAAGAAACTTCAGCATTAGAGGAAGATGAGGGTAAGCATAAAGACCAGGAGGCCAAGCATGCACCAGAGCATCTCTCTCAGGGGTTCCCCGAGGGGGAAATGAGAGCAAAGTAGTCGTAACATTTTGTATTCGAGGGAGAGGCAAAGAGATTGCAACAGGATTAACCCCGTTTGGCGAAGATCCGATTCACTATCTCGGGATTCAGAGACCACTCGTATGGTAACAGGATGGTGCGAAGTTTGTCCGCTAGGATGTTGGACCGTCTCGGAATGTGCGTTGCTATGAGAAAGCGGTTGGAGATCGCCCATTCCCACACCCTCATGGCCTCTCCACAGAGTGGGTAAGACCTGGTTCCCCCGTTTGTTGATGTACCAGACAACCAACATGATGTTGTCTGCCTGAATCGCAATCGTTCCTACAGGAAGAAGGTCCTGAAGTGCTTGCAACGCTAACAGCACTGCGCACATCTCTAGGACGCTGATATACAGTGAGGTCCCACATGCCTTGGACTGTCCTGCCCAAACAATGCCCACCCCCCCCCACCAGAGGCGGGAGGCGTCCATAGTCAGTGGCTAGTGGAGGGATCATAGAAAAGGGGCGTCCTTGCTGAAGGTCCGGAGATTGGAGCCACCATAGGAGGGCCCTCTTGCAGGCCCAGCTGAGGGGAACGGGATGGCTCAGAGAGTAGTGAAGAAAGGACCACTGGACCTGGAGGGTCTATTGCAAGACACTCATGTTCAAACGTGCCATTGGCAATAGGTTGATTGCTGCAGCCATCGAGCCTAGAGCCCTCAGGACCAATTCCGCCGGGGGAGCTGGAGATTGCAGAATGGCCTGCACATGTAGCCTCAGGGATAGTAGCCAGTCTGTGGTCAAGAAAGCTAGGAGCTTGTTTGTGTCCAATCTTGCCCCTATGAAGTCTATAGTCTGAGTCAGAGAAAGACTACTTCTCCATGTTGATAGCGATCCCCAGCTGGGTAGCTAGACGAAGCCAGTTTCTGGCTGTACAGAGTAGATGCCTTGGGGCGGTCATGAGCCAGTCATCCAGGTATGGGAAGACCTGAATTCCCTGGAGCCTCAGGTGGGCCGCTATCACTGCTAACACTTTGGTGAATACCCTGGGGCTGTGGTGAGACCAAAAGGGGAGGACCCTGAATTGGAAATTACTGGCTCCCAGCCGGAAGCAGAGAAACCTCCTGGTTCGCCTGTCCATCATAGGTTCATACTAGGCTATCTGCCCGAGGGCATTTACAAGCCTAGCCCATAGTTTTGTGGCTTACGCCACCCCTTTAGTATGGGGAACTATACCCATTATTTTGCTGTGCCTCTGTTGAGCAGTGACACTGAGGTAATCCCTGGGGTATATCTGCGATCTCCCATCCATTGGTCAAGATTTCTCTTGAACAAGGCCAGCGAGGTGCTCTGCCTCACATATACCGGGATTTTATTCCACAGCATAGGGAGTCTTTGGGTGATGAATCTATCCCTCCAGCACGTCCTATTAATAGCCGTGTCGAGGTTTAAGTCTCCCGCCCTTGTGGCTCTGACAGATCTAGATTTTTTGAGGTGAAGCATATTCATCAAATCTGGGTTTGACATGGCCTTGTATGTTAGGCAAAGGTCACCTCTGAGCAAGCGGTGGCGACTGAATAGAGCTGGAGTTCTTTCAGTCGGGCAGCATAGGACACATGTTTGAGACACTTTATCCTTTTGGTGAGGAACTTTTGTGGCCTCTCCAGCTGCTGCAAGTGTCGGGTCAGATACATTCCGAATGGGGCATTGTACTTAATCATTGGTCTGATGAGTGATGAGTATAGGGAGACTATGACCTCCCTTGATCTAGATGAGAATCCCTTCATGATAAGGTGGGCAATGTAGAAGGTCTTCCTAACTACTTTAGCTACATGGGTGTCGAATGACAGACTACTATCAACCTGGGTCCCCAGGTCCCTGATAACTTCTTCTGTACTCAGTGGATTGCCACCTATTTGGTAGCTAGGGGTAACCTTGTTTTTCCCGAAGGGTATGACTATGCATTTTTTGGCATTTAACTTCAGGCCATGGCTCTGGCACCAGTTATCAGTTTCTGTGAGACCCTTCTGAAGGATATCTGTGTCAGATGTGTTTTCTACTATGGCGCCCAGTTTGCAGTCATCTGCAAACTTTGTCAGCCATAACCCTCCTGTGTTTGCTTGTACTTCGGAAAAGTAGATGCCAAACAAGAGTGGGCCCAGGACTGAGCCCTGTGGTACACCACTTGTGACAGGCTTTGAGTCTGACATGGCGCCAGCAACTCTGACCCTGTGGGTTCTGTCACTCAGCCAGTTTGCAACCCATCTTGTGATGTATGGATTAACATTTAAGCTGATGAGTTTTCAATGATACCCGAGTGGGGTATTGTATCAAAGGCCTTCGCCAGATCAAGGTAGGCTGTATGGACTGCCTTTCCCTCATCAGTGGCTTTGGTGACTGTTTCGAAAAAGTCAACCAAGTTTAGAAGGCATGATCTGCCTTTGACAAAGCCAAACTGGGATGGATCCAAAGTCTGCAAATTCCCTATGTCTTTATTTATGAGGTCCATTATGATCCTCTCCATGGCTTTGCAGATAAGACTTGTCAAGCTAATGGGCCGGTAATTTCCAGGGTCGGTGGAGGCACCACCTTTGTGAAGTGGGACCACAGTTGCAGTGCACCACTCCCTGGGTGCATCCAGAGGTAAGACTATGATTAAACAGCTGTCCTAGCTGTGGGTTTAATTCCTCGTTGAGTTCGTGGAGCACGCAGCCGGGACACCATCAGGTCCCATGGATGCTGTGTTTTTGCTTTGGAGAGAGCAGTTCTCACTTGGGCTTGGAGATGTTTGGGGGCTGCAATCGCTGGTATAGATATCTCTCCTTTGGGGAGGGGAGAAGTTTGCACTGAACCTGTCAGCCAGTATGTTGGCAATGTCTGTAGGATCAGTAATCTTCACATCATTTTGAACTAGTTCTGAGCATATCTGGGAGTTTCCTCCCAGGTTTCTAACATAGCTAAAGAAGGCCTTATGATTGTCTTTTGAGTCTGTAGCTATTTTTCTCTCAAAATTTGCTTTGGATGATTTTATGAGAGCTCTTAGTTTTTTACTTAGTGATCAAGGGTGTCTTACCTTTTAAGGATTTTGCTCTATCTTGTAGTAGCTTCCTCCTTTTGTTGTAGAGTTTGTTTATGGCTGGGGTCCACCAGAGAGGACGCTTGCCTTTGGTACAAAGAGTCTTTGTTTTGCTTGGGATTGCCTTATCCATGCAGTCCTGCAGGTGCTGGTAGAAGGCATTTGTAAGTGATTCAGCGGCTTGAGTACTGTTTTCCGTCGGCTCGGGGGCCTTAAGGGAGACCACACTAGTCTTTAGAAGTGTGAAGTCGGCTTTCGAGAAGTTCTTTACTGTGGTCTTTTTTATTTCAGGTGGGGCTGGCATGAGGACCTCCAGCGAGATTAGTTTGTGATCTGATCTCACCAGTGAGGGGTATACTTCGTGTTGAACATTGTGCTCCCATGTTCGTGATGATGAGATCAAGTATGTTTTCTCCTCTTGTGGGGATGGTGACTAGTTGTTCCATGGCATTTGAGTTAATGAATTCCAGGAACTTTTGGGCTAGGGTGTTTGGGCTTGAGTAGTGTTCCCAGTCTATATTAGGGTAATTGAAGTCACCTAGTATGATGGTGTTTGGTGATACATTTATCCCTCTAGTGTTTTCAGGAAGGCCATGTGAGGTTCCTGAGTTTGTGAGGGTGGCCTGTAACATGCTACAATTTGCAGAGCAGTCTTGCCTATGGTTAATTGCACCTGGATGGTCTCCGATGCATCGTGCGTTGCCACCAGTCTTGAGGTGTGGGTGTCTTTGATGAATATGGATACCCCTCCTTTCTTGGTATTGTCCGGATTTTGGGGCCGGACGCATGATAAGAGGTAAAACCTGATAGTGCTGGGGTGCTCTCAGGAGCCTTGAACCAGGTTTCTGTCACTGCAGACATCGATGTTCTCCATACTGAGAAGGGCCTCGAGCGTGCATTTTGAGATTTAGACTTCTGGCATTGAGCAGCATTACCCTTAGTTTTTTCCTTTTTGTGTTCTAGGGTGGTAGGTTTAGAATTTGAGCCTTGCCTAAAAAGGCACTATGGGGTGGCAAGAGCCTTTGCCAATATCCGAATCCCAGGGTGACAGGTGCAAGCCGCCCTTGAAGCAGCGTGGCTTGTCCAGCATGTCATCCCAGGCAGACAGACATTGGATCCCCTTTGAATGACACCAGAGTTTAAGCCAATTGTTAAAGCTGATCATCTTATCTCTGTATTGTGGCATCATTCTTGGTGAAGGTAGGATACTGCTCAAGGTCAGGGTCATACCTGCCTGGGCTACATAATCAGAGAGCTCCTCAATGTCTCTTTTCATGTAGTCCAAGGAGGTACGTCTCAGGTCGTTTACACCAGCGTGGACAATGACTGAGTCATATTTGTACCTGCTGTTGAGAGACCTGAGTGCTTGCGTTATGTGGCGGATTCTAGCGCCCGACAGGCATCCTTGAGGTCTACAGAGCCCATCCAATCGTTCTCCCGCAAAAGGGGGGAGAATGGATTGAAGAGAGTGACCATGCAGAACTTCATATGTCAGGACTGCAGTTGCATTCTTGAAGGACATCTCTGGTTACTGACAGGTTCAGGGAAGAGAGGTAGAGAATCGGTCTTAAGTCCCCCGTCTTTTTTGGCACCAAGAAGAACCTGGAGTAAAACCCAGACCTGCATTGGTCTGGGGGGACGTGTTGAATGGCTTTTTTCCAGCAAGTGTTGGATTTCCATTGCTGCAGCCTCCCTCTGCTCGGGTGGGACATCGGGGAGGTATCTGGGGCTGCGTGGGTAACAAGAAAAGGGAATTTGATATCCTCTGGATACGATGCGAAGCACCCAGCGGTCTGTCGTGATGGACTCCCAAGCTGCTGGGTGCTTTGAGAAACACCCCTGACTGCCTCCAGAGTGGAGCAGTCGGGCAACCCCTCAGGGGTGTTGCGTGGGTGGGTCCTTTGAGAAACACCCCTGACTGCCTCCAGAGTGGAGCAGTCTGGCAACCCCTCAGGGGTGTTGCGTGGGTGGGTCCGAGAAAGATTCTCTGGATCCAAAGTTCCGTGGCCCCCTCTGCCTCTAGGGCGGCGTCCACCCTGCCTTCCTCTGCCGCGGAAAGGCTGGGAGTCCGGAGCAGGACGGGACTGTTGCAACATCCGGAACCACATCTTCTGTCCCTTTTGGTTCTTAGAAAAGGACCTCTGGGGAGCAGAGAAGCAGTCTCAGACGGCAGACGTCTTCCCGTCCTTTTCACTCTGGACCAAGGTATCTCGCACGGTTTTGTCAAAGAGGGCAGATCAAAAAGGGCATTAGTGAACGACGCCTTAAAGGGTTCCACGAAATCAGTGCCGGAGCCAGGTCTGACTTATAACGAGGCCCGCTCCGCCAGCTGTAGCGGCTCCTTCCATGGCATGAGACAGAAGCCGTATAGAGGTGTTAAATATGGATCATAGAGTGGCCTTCCGGGTGGAGTGCAATCGTGTCCTCTGCCGACATGGACTTTGGGGGGGGGGGCGCACGCAGCGTACTCTGATAAGGACCCGCTGCAGCCAGAGCACATGTGCCATGTAGTTCAGCGACCTTACAGAGAAGGTAGCCGAACTAAACACCCGCTTCCCTAGGCGGTCCATCGACAGAGTCGCCTGGAAATGCTGGATCAAGCTGCTGAACGAAACCGCGGCAAACTAGATCTGGGGTCAGTCAGGGTTGACAGGGGATTATGGGTAGGGGGAGGAGCTTGGATCTAAAGCTGTTGAAACTGCCAGCTCGGATCAGAGGTCGGATCAGATTCCCAAAGGTTGCTGCACAAATGAAGTTAACTACAGATAATTTTTATCTGAGAATTTCCATGGTATGCTGCTATTTCAGCATATGAAGTGGCTGAAATTTAATGCTCTAACAGCAAGAGTAGCAGAGGTGTATACTACTCAGTCTGTCTAATGCTCAGGAATCCCTATCTGAGGGGGTGGGAAAGCTGAAGTTGCTTTGATTCCTTTCGGTCCTTGTGAGATGACCTTGGGGTCAGCAGTAGGATTTTTGAAAAGAAATTTGAGAGTCAGGGTCAATACCAGTCAGGTTTCCCGGGAGCAGGAGGGATGGTGTCAGGGGTCAGACTGGATTCCATAAAAACAATCCACAACATCCAGGACAGGAGAAATGGCCAGAGGTCTGTGCTGTGAAAGATCTATAAGAATTCCCAGAGTCTTTTCTGACAGAGGATATTCCTGACATTCCCATTGGAAATGCTCCCTTAAAATATGTAGGGATTCCCCAAAGGAAAAGTCATCGGGTGGAGAGTCTGAAGGGATGAATTTCCTCTGCATAAAAATCCTCATTCAGATGCATCAGATTCATCGGACTCCTGGGGACAAGTCTCTCTTTTGGAAGGGGTAGCCTGGCTTCCCCTGAGAAGCATTAGGTCTTCTGCCATTTTAAGCATTTCAGACAGAGGCAAGGAAGCAGGTGCCTGAGCTTGGGTTGCCTTTTTGGGTGTGGCTCATACCTTCAGCCTTAGAAACTCTGTTTACTTGCATCGGTAGTGCAAAGTACTACCTTGGAAGGCAGTGCCTGCTCAGCGGCTCCAGACACATCCAAGGTAGAGAAATCTGCAGGAACGTTAGTCGAAGAGTCTTGTGGCATACTGGACTCCAAGAGAGTCTCAGTAGCGGCCTGCAAATAGACAGAAGCAGGCATCAGGTGCTGCAAAAGCACCTCACTGAGGACCAGAGAGCTGACTACTAGCTTAACAGAAGCATTGTCTGCAGCTTTGGACCAGTGCAGTCTGTCTAGTCTATATCCTTGTGTTTTTTCAGATAGCTTACCAAAGCCATATTGGAATTAGAGGACTGAGAACAAAACTATCTAGCTACAATAAGGGGCAGATGACGTATAGTTCTGGTGTTGAACAAAGCACAAAAGCGACAGCGGGGGACATTGTGGTCTGCGCCTAAAACAGGTGACGCAGTGAGAATGAAAGTCTGTGTGGTATTTGCTTTCCACAGTTGAGACAATTGTTAGCTTTTCCCGACATTTGTTAGAGCAGGAAAAAAGGATCCCCACTCTACTCGCCCCTTCGGCCGCATAAGAAATGAGCCTCATGGACGAGTTTGAAATGGACGACAGTGTAGCCAGCTGAGAGCCAAACGTCTGGGCCAGCTCCTCAAGCAGGTTACCCAAGAGGGTATCGGAAAGTTCTTTAATCAGATCCCTCTGAAATCTGGTAAAGTGCGTGAGATAGTTAAAGGACCTTAATGTAAAGGCCGCTGAACTTAGGGTGCGCTTACCGTACCGATCCATGCTCCTAGACTCCTTATTAGGAGGATGGACGGACGTCGAAGCCTCTGCTACATCTTGCTGGGTAGCCGATGCCACCACCAAAGCATCTACAGCCACACCTTTAGCCAGGAACTCTTTTTCCGGGGGGGGGGGGGGGGCTGAGAGGAATTTATTAGGACGAGCAGGCACCAGTTCCACAGAGTCTGAGTGTTCCCACGCCCTTCAACAGATCAAGTCCAAGAGCTCATCGAAGGGCGGAGACACCCAGGAGGCGGAGGGCTGAGCCCCGAAGGCCTTAAGGAACACCGACTCATCAGCAGAAGGGGGTTGGATTGCCAGCCGCCTCATTGTTTAAGGGCTTCCAGAATGTCTGCAAAGGAGACATCATCCGAGGACGACTTAGGGGACCCCTCTGCATCATCGAGATCAGTGTCTGATGTAAGAGACTCATCAGGGGAGTAGACGTGTTTCCTCTTGCACAATCTTTTCCTGAGGGGTTCTTCCGAAGAAGCTTCGGAAGGACCTCCAGGAGGGGGGGAACCCCAGTGGGGGTAACCTCAGGCCCCAGGGCTCCGCTAAGGACAGGGGGACTACCAAAAACCCAGTCTCAGTATGCAGGGAAGGAGCTGGGGAGACCGTGGAGGTAGCCAAAGATGATTTGGCTAACGCACTCCTCATAGCCCTGAAGGCGGGACCACCAGAATCCTGGGAGGGTCCCATCTCCATGGCCACAACGGTGGACGGCACTCCCACAGCCAACGCACCGAGAGGAAGGCTTGGGACCGAAAACATCAGTCCCGAAGCGTCCCCCCCGGGGACGACAGAAGAAGTCCACGTACCGAACTCAGACTCGAGCCGGAGTTGGAGTAAGGGTCAGACCCGACCCTAAAACCTCCATCGATTCCACTGGCTCCAACGGTGCCGAGGCTGTTGGAGGAGGAATCAAAGAAGCAGGGTGGACCATCGACTCCTAAGCCGAATGGGCTGGAGCCGAAACTAGCTTTTGAAACACCGGAGACTGGAAGAGTCTTAGGAGCACCCTGTCGAAGTCCGAATCAGACATCTTGGAGGATCTAGATGACACCGATCGGGTCCGACCCGATGTCTCCATCGGCTCCATAGGACTAGGGGACCGGCTCCGAATGGATTCTATCACTATCGGTTCCGAGGGAGATTGCAAAACAATTTCCCTCGGTGCCGACGAGGACTTCGGCGCCGAAGGGGAAGAGTCTGAGCCGGCAACCCTCATCAGCTCCAATACCAGTGGAGCCGATGAAGGTGACACGCCTCTCGATGCCCCAGTCCTCGGCTCCGAAACCAGAGGGGTCGAGACTGGAGGTATCGAGGCAGACCGTTCCGCCCTCGGCTCTGAAGTCCGTGGAGCCGATGGAGAAGCCTTCCTAGGTTTCTTGGCAGTCTGTTCCCACAGACTGGTCGGAGCCGACGCTTTTTTCTTTTTTGAAGGAGAGGAAGAGGAAGATAAAGCCTCCTCAAAGGATGGCTTTATCAAACCTTTTAGGATTAATTTGTTCTTCCTCTCCTGGAGGACTCTTGATGAAAAGGCGTGACACACGCTACATGACTCTTGTAGGTGCTTGGCGCCTAAACAATAAACGCACAAGGAGTGGTCGTCCGTTATGGACATCTTATAACCACACCTCGCACACTTTTTAAACCCGGAGGGTCTATGCTCTTTGGACATGTCTAAAGTAAGATCAATAATACACCAAAAACTAGCAGTTAAAGTTCAAAATATTTTTTTTTTTATTTTTAAGACAACAATACAGTTACACAAAAAACACAGAAAGGGAGGGTCAAGACCCTCTAACTTAAACGGGTACTTGACCCACAAACAAAACGCTAGAAAAGCAAATAGCAATAGGGGAAGGCCCCTCTAAAACAGGAAACCTTCCCTCAACGAAAATACACAACTTCCTCAACAAATATATCCAAACACACTCGTATCACAATAGCTGTTAAAACAGCTTTTGGGTACAAAATAAGCAAATTCCTGACAGGAAAAGCCTAAATAATATAGTACTTAGCCCAGCCAAGTTGAGACCACGTCTTAGCTTGTAAACGGCAAACGAGATCTGGGAGATTAGTGGTGGTGCATCCTGGAATAAGAAATAGCTCAGCCAATAAGAGGCCTCGCTCTATAGCATAGCGTGCAGTCTCGGAGCCGAGGGATCGGCTCTGAGCCCATCAGTATTGAATGTAGGCGAGATAGGATCACATAACATATGTTTTTTAGGTACCATTGTAGTTCTCATATGGAGCTTTAAGATGCAAGATGCCATGAATCCCAGAGCCTGCAGGATTTTCCTTGCAGTCAGCCTGGTGCAATTTGCCAGTGTTCTGAAATATTGAATTAGTTGCCCCTGCATGAGGTAGGCCATCTGGGTGTGTCCAAATTGGCACCCAGGAAAATTATCTTCCTAGAGGATTTTAGTCTTGATTTCTCTTTGTTGACTGTGTATCCTAGAGAGTTTAATAACATTATTACATAAGCCAGATGTTAAGAATGTGCTTGCTGTCCGCTTGGATCAGGCAGTCGTCCAAATAAGGGTATATTTGTATCCCTTGAAGTCTGCAGTAGGCAATTACTGATGCCAGGCATTTCGTGAATACTCTGGGCGCAGTAGATAAACCAAAGGGCAATGCAGAGAATTGATAATGGGTTGAACCTGCAAGAAATCTGAGGTATCTTCTGCAATTTTGTCCGATTGGGACATGCAGGTATGCCTCCTTGAGGTCCAATGTTACCAGCCAAGACTCCTTGCCCAGCATGGGAAGAAGTTGCTGTAGAGTGAGCATCTTGAATTTTGGTACGAGTAGGAATGTGTTTAGGATGGAAAAATCCAAAATAGGTCTCCAATCTTTGCCCTTCCTTGGCACCAGAAATAGCCTGGAATAAAAACCTTGGATTGTTTGTGTGTAGGTACCTCGTGAATAGCTTTCATGTTTATAAGGTCTGAAATTTGCTTTTGTGCCTCTCCCCTTTGATTGTGTGGCAGGTTTGGCATACCTTTCATTTTTGGAAGGGTATGAAAATGGAATCTGTAGCCTCTGTTTATAATGTTCAGGATCCATTTGTCCTTTGTGACAATGCCAATTTTTTGAGAGTAGTGCCAGCTTTCCTCCTAAGGGTGCTGCCATTTGAGCCTTGCTTGGCATGCATAGGGGAAAGTCATTGGTTTTGCTTTCTGAAAGATTGCGACTTGTCCTCACCACCTCTGTGCAGGAGCTTGCCATTGTCTGCCTCTGTACGAGCCTTGTGTTTGCCCTCTGCCCCTCGGGCGCCTGTATCTGCCTCTTTGGGGTCTGTCTGTGGCAGGAAAGGACCAGTTTTTGGAAGGCCAATTTCTACTAAAACGTGGGGGTTGAACCTGAATAAATTCTCACAGTTTGCATTGATTTAGCCTTTTCCTCCATTTTCCATAATACTGCCTCAGCATTTGCCCCAAATAGTACATCCTTTTGAAGAGGGGCGTCTAGTAATTTAGCTTTGACACGATCAGGCAAGGCTTGTTTCTTGAGCCAAGCATGCCTACGTATGACTGAGCCTGTAACAGCAGCTCTACATGAGGCCTCTAGAGCATCAAAACCACATTGTAAGGTATGTTTACCCACTTGTTCTGCATTATGCATCAAATCCTGCAACTCCATGTCTGGCTGTTCAGGTTGTGACATTTTACTTTTCAATTGAGATAACAGAAACTGTTGGTATTTTAGCATATGAAACTGATAGTTTAAGGCCCTCATGGATAGGGCAGCCGAGGTATATACCTTTTTTCCCCACATTTCTAAGGATCTGGAATCTCTCTTGGAAGGCAATGGGTTTTTGGCAATGGAGGCCTTAACTCCCTTGGGCCCCTGTGAGATGGTTTCTAGGTCAGCAGCATGGTTTTTATATAGAAATTGGTGTGAGTCAGGAACCCTGTAGTACCTGTCAGGCTTAAGTGGAGCTGGAGGGAGAGATTCCGGGTTAAGGCAGGCCTCCGAGTAAACATCATCTAGGATGTCCAGGACAGGAGGTATAGCCAGAGGCCTGTGCTGGGGAATTCACCGAGTCTTTTCTTGGAATCTGAATAATCCTGGCCTTCCCAGTGGAAGTGTTCCCTTAAGGTATGCAGAGTTTCACCAAATGAGTAATCCACAGGAGGGGGGGGGGGAATACAGAAGGAATAGATTCCTCTGCATCAGAGTCTTCAAAAGGAGAGTAAGACTGTTCCTGATGATCAGAATGCTCTGAAATAATGGAGCCCTGATCAGAGGAGGGGGAATCTTCCCCCACTCTGGGTCTTTTGTCCGGAGGTGGCCGAGAACCTCTGATTAGAGTAATTAAATCCTCAGCCATTTTAAGCATCTGTTTCTTAGGCATGGGGCCTGGAGATGGGCCCTGTGTAGCTGGTCTCTTAGGGTGCATGGCAGCTTTAGACTTGGTGAAAGCCTTGATGGAGAAAGAGGAAGGTCTGAAGACACCTTGAGTGGAGGTGGACCTGTCCACATTCTGTTTCAATGCCAAGTGTGGCTTTGGTATCTGTAGTCAGGGTGTGGGCAGAGGAGCCTGCGACCTCGGGTACAGGAGACAATCAGGGGCTGCGTAGGCACCTCGCTGAGAACCGGACCACGTGTAGTCAGCTTTGGCGTGGTGTCGGTAGAGGCCACGGACCTCGACTGTCGGTCCTTGTCTTTGCGGTTTTTTAGACAAAACCGGAGTCGGAGTATCCGACGATATAGTACAGTTAAATGCTTTCCCAAAATAATGCTGGGCAAACTCCGCCCGACGTTTAATAGTGCGTTTATTGAATGTAGCACAAAAGCGACAGACCGAGACGTCGTGGTCTGGGCCTAAACAAGGTATACAGAGGGAATGGAAATCCTTCTGCGGTATTTGCTTCCCACAAGAAATACAATTACCTTTGACATTGGTCTGAGGCAAGAAAAAAGGTTTCCCCGACTGAAAGAACTCCAGCTCTATTCAGTCGCTTACCGCTTGCTCAGAGGTGACCTTTGCCTAACATACAAGGCCATGTCAAACCCAGATTTGATGAATATGCTTCACCTCAAAAAATCTAGATCCGTCAGAGCCACAAGGGCGGGAGACTTAAACCTTGACACGGCTATTAATAGGACGTGCTGGAGGGATAGATTCATCACCCAAAGACTCCCTATGCTGTGGAATAAAATCCCGGTATATGTGAGGCAGAGCACCTCGCTGGCCTTGTTCAAGAGAAATCTTGACCAATGGATGGGAGATCGCAGATATACCCCAGGGATTACCTCAGTGTCACTGCTCAGAGGCACAGCAAAATAATGGGTATAGTTCCCCATACTAAAGGGGTGGCGTAAGCCACAAAACTATGGGCTAGGCTTGTAAATGCCCTCGGGCAGATAGCCTAGTATGAACCTATGAACCAACGGGGTACTTAGCTTTTAAGAAGACTTCGGTTCCAAATTTTTTGTAATCTCAGGAGTTGGCCGGCACTTGGACTCCAGAGCGAGTTTGCAGGTCCCATTAAATGCCTTCATGGTAAAAAGTTATGCCTTACCCATTATGCTCCATTTGTAATGTTGATCCTCGTTCAGTCATTACGTATGGGTATCCGTTCCGAGCTCGGAACAGAGCCGGCCATTTTCCAAGCTAGTCAGCTTCGGACTCTCGAGCTAAACTCTTACCCACTATTCCCCTCTCCCTGTTAACTCAGATTGAGTTTGCAAGTTAAAGAAGGTAGAGGCTACCTCTGGTCAGATAACCTAAGAGAACTGGATGGCGAGATCACTAGAAACCACAGGAGGGGGAGGATGGAGGGTCGTAATAACTGAATGAGGATCAACAATACCGATGGACCATTATGGTAAAACAACTTCTTTATCTGATATAGTTATTCCTCGTTCATTCCTTATGTATGGGAGAGTCCCCAGCTACCCGTATTCCTGGGAAGCTCTCATGGAAGGACAATCCTGAGCACCATATAACTGAAAGATGCTCTTCCCCTGGAGGCCAAATCCAATTTGTAATGACTGATGAAGGTATGAGGTGTAGCCCAAGTTGCAGCTGCACAGAGGTCATGTAAAGAAGCTTTGGCATGGAAGGCAGCAGTAGTTGCCACCGACCTTGTTGAATGAGCTTTCATGGTAGTAGGCAACGAGATATTACATTGTGTGCAAATAAAGGTCACACAGTCCTTCAACCATCTAATGACCTTAGCAACAGCCAATCCTAATCTAGATCCAGAAAAGGCCAAAAATAACTGGTCAGATTTACGAAAGGGTTTAGTCCTGTTTAAGTAAAAAAACGGATTTGCCTGTGTATATCTAGGGTATGTAGGCAATACTCTCCTCTGTTTGAATGGTTGGGAAAGAAAACTGGCTATTCAATGGCTTGGTTAATGGACATTTCAGAGATCACTTTAGGCAGAAATGATGGATTAGCTCTCAGACACTTTCTATGAAAGATCAAGTATGGAGTCTTGATACATAGTTTGAAGTTCAGAAATATGTCTGGCAGAAGTAACAGCGACCAAAAACAAGGTTTTCCATGACAAACACTTGGTCGCAAGAAGAGGCTGGTTCAAAAGGTGCCATTGTCAGAGCTTGTAGAACTAATAAGGCCCATGGTTTAATAGGTTCGCTAAAAGGTGGCTTCAGATGATTCACACCTTTTATGAAGGTCTTGCACAACTTATGGGACATGAGAGGAATCTTGGACACCCTCATGAAAATTAGGAATTGCAGCCAAATTAACTCTAATTGTAGAGGCAGATAGACCCGATTGAAACAGGCCGGCCAGATAGTCTAGTATTAGACACTGGTGCTGAAAAGGGGTCTACTTGTTTATCTTTCAGCCAACAGGTAAATCTTTTCCACTTGCTCAGATAAATAATTCTACTGGAAGACTTATGAGAAGCAATGAGAATATCACGTACTGGTAAAGAAAGATCATTCTGCCTGGCAATCAAGGGAATTGGAGTAGCCAAGCAGTTAGCTTCAGGCTGTTCAGGTTGGGATGAATCAGGTTCTGTGGGTGTGAGATCAACTTTGGGATTGGATGGAGAACCCATGGTAGATCTAGTAGGTGAGGCCAAAGGAACGGGAACCAAATCTGTCATGGCCAATATGGTGCTATGAGGATTACCTTGCTCTTCAACCGCAGAGCTTTCTTCGGAAACTGGGAAAGAGAGGAAAAGGGCAGAAAAGTGTAGGTAAGACTCGAGGGCCAATCTTGGACTAGAGCGTCCCTGGGTGACTGTCCTGGAGGGAGAATCAGGGCTAAGTAGTTGCACTTGTAGTTGGTCGGGGATACAAAGAGGTCGCAGCAAGGACGGCCCCAGCGGTGGAAGATCTCTGCCACTATCAAGGGATTCAGGGACCACTCATGAGGTTGAAGAACGCACCTGCTGAGTCTGCCTGCTATCACGTTGGAACTCCCGGGAATGTGCATTGCTAGAAGAAAACTGTTGGTAGCCATTGCCCATTGCCATATCCTCATGGCCTCTCAATAAAAGGGGTAAGATTTGGTTCCACCTTGCTTGATGTACCAGACCACAGACATGTTGTCTGATTGAATCTCAATTGTCCCAGATAGCAGCAGGGGATGGAATGCTTGCAATGCCAGAAGCACCACCTTCAGCTCTGGAACATTTATATGCAGATGGGCCTCCTGTTGGGACCAAGTGCCCTGGACTGTCTGTCCCTGACATAGCCCCCCCAAACCCCATCAGGGAGGCGTTTGTGGTCACTGTGGCCTTGGGTTGCTGGAGGGGGAAAGCGGCGAGACCATTGTGAGAGATTGTGTCTCATCCACCAATTTAAATCCTGTGCACCTTTGGGTTACTCGAATCATGGCTGAAAGAGGAAACTGAAAAGGATACCATTGGGTGAGCAGTAGCCATTGTAGAAGCTACTTGTGAAACCTGGCCAGGGGAACAATGGTGATGGAGGCTGCCATGGAACCCAACAGCTGTACAAACTAGTGAGCCGTGGATTTTTCCTTTGAAAGGAATGGAAGTAGTTGTTGCTTTAAAATTCTGTGCTCTGGAATAGCAGCTCTGCATTTTTTTGTCCAAGATAACCCCTATGCTTTCAACTGAGATGGGGTGAGACTGGATTTCTGCCAGTTTATGGTTATGCCTAGTCTTTGAGCAGCGAGAACAGAGTATGCCAAGGTTTTGTCCAGTAGATGTCTGGTGGGGGCGGAGATGAGCCAGTCATCTAGGTATGTAAACATCTGGAATCCTTGAAGTCGCAAGTGAGCTGTGACAACTGCCATGCACTTTGTGAACACTTTGGGGGCTGTAGAGAGTCTGAAGGGCAGTACTCTGAACTGATGGTGACTGGCTCCCACACAGAAGCACAGAATTCTTGGCCTGTCCATCTTTATGTGGTAGTACGCATCTTGAAGACCTACAGAGCACATCCAATAGTCTTTTTTCCAACAGTGGGAGGATAGACTATAGTGACCATCCGGAATTTTTGTACTCACAAACTTGTTCAATACACCGAGATCCAAAATTGGCCTCCAGTCCCCAGTTTTCTTTGGCACCAAAAATAGAGTAGAATCCGGATCCTATCTGGCCTGGAGGGACTATTTGGATGACTTTCTTAGCAGCTTTTCTATCTCTAGTGCTGCTTCTTCCCTTTGACTGGGTGGAACGTCGGGAAGATTTTTTGAAGGGACGGGACAAAGATCGAAGGGGATAGGATAGCCTTTGGTTATGATCCTTTGTACTCAAGAATCGGTGGTGATGGTTAGCCAGGCAGAAGGGTACAACGAGAAATGTCCCCCAACCACCTCCAGAGGAAAGGAGTTGGGCTGCTCTTCAGGAGCACTGGTAGGATTGACCAGGGAAAATCCCTGGAACCCTGGTTACACGGTCCCCTCTGCCCCAAAAGGAGCGTCTTCCCCTCTGCCTCTTGGGGAGAACTCAGCCAGTGTGTCACGGAAAGACCCTGAGATTTCTTGAACCATATCTTCCCACTCTTTTGGTTTCTGGAGAAAGCACGTTGGGAATAACTGACACCTACAGCAGAAAGGGTCTTACCATCTTGTTCACATCTGGCCAGTGTGCTTTTAACTTTGGGCCCAAACAATAAAGATGGCTCAATGGGGGCATTAAGAAAGGAAGACTTAAAAGGCTCCACGAAGTTGCACAAGCGCATCCAGGCATGTTGTCTCAAGACCACAGCTGAACCCGCTGCTCCTTCTGATGCGCGAGATATCACAGAGAGGAGTTAGATACAGACTCCATGGTGGCCAGCTGAGAGGCCACTGTCACGGACCTCAGACACTGCACCAGCCAAGGTTTCAGAGAGCTCAGAAACCAGATCCCTTTGAAGCCTGGTAAAATGTGCCATATAATTCAAAGACCTGATAGCAAAGGTTGCTGAAGCAAAAGTGCGCTTCCCTATTCTGTCCAGGGCCCGGGACTCTTGGGCGGATGGACAGTCTGGCTATCTTCTGCCTGATCCTTTTTTGTTGTGGCCGCTACCACCAAAGTATCTACAGGAAGATCTTTGCACCAATGGGGATCTAAAGCAAGATCTTATCTGGCCTCTGGGGAATAGCTTCAACAGTATCAGGGGCCTTCCAAGCACTCTGCACAATGAACTTGACAAGTTCATCGGCAGGTGGAGTAACCCAGGAGATTAGGCCGGGCATGAAAGGCCTGCAGGGACACAGATTCCTCATGGTTCGGATTACAGGGCTGCCAGTCCTCTGTTTCAGGATTTCAAGGATATCGTCAAAGGATACCTCAGAGGGTGACAAGAGGGGATTCTTCCCCTCATCAAAATCTGTCTCTTGGGTGAAGCACTCTTACTCCTCAGCGGGAGAAGCTGGGGAAGATGATGGAAAAGGGGATTCCTGAAGGAATGTGTCCTGAGGGCCTTGCACCTGGTGTCCACTAGGTGCAACTTGTAAAACCACTGTACCAGAGGAGGGCAGAGGTATAGACAGTCCGGTATCGCCAGAAGCAGCGAAAGGAAGGCTGGTCCACCAGGAGAGTGCATGTCTAGGACAGGAGGCACTCCTCTCCTAAGTGGCTCAGCGACTCGGGAGTCCCTGGATGGCTGTGGAGCAGCAAGCTATAACTTTCCTGCCACGAAGGCAACTGCGGTTCCTTAGTGAGATCCGTAAAGGGAGCCGCAGAAGGGGAAGACTATACTATATCCATGGACTTCAAAGGCAGTGAAGGAGGAAAATAAGGTGCCTTTGGAGATGATCACCTCCCAGTACATGTTCAGAAAGACTTCCAGTGGACCTCAGAGATTGAGGGAGAAACAGGCCTGTCCACCAAAGAGACAGACTCTGTGCATATCTCATCTGACCGCACAGAGGATAACGGTGCTGAGAGACTGAACTACTGTAGTCTGCACCGAAGTCATTGCGCAGATGCAGGAATCAGTGTTGAAGTGGTTGTCTGTGCCGAAGCTGGAACCACCAACAAAACTGGAGTCAACAAAGGCCTCGGATCAGAGGAAGATCTCAGAGCAGACTCGGTCAAGGTCTGCGCCGACTGTATGGTCGGTGCAGATACAGTGGTAATGGTCACAACCGAGGAGCCCCTTGGTGCAGATATGTAGAAGGCTGCAGGAGAGGACTGAGCCGAAATCACTAATGGAGCCGAAGGCCTCAGTGCCGAAGGTCTGGGCACCAAAAGCACTGGGGCTGAGAGCTCCAGAGCCAAACTTTTAGCCTTTTTAGATTTTGGTTGGGGAAGAGTCCTCAGCTGGGGACGGAGGCAAGGATTTAGTCTTCGCAGAAACATCAATTTTTTATGGGCTTTAGGAGTGGTTGAGACCTCTGACCCAGAGAGACTCTCAAAAGGGAGACTTTAGAAGTCCTTTCAGTATCAGCTTATTTTTCCTTTCTAATGAGGTTCTATTACAAAAGTTCTCAAACAGTACAAGGTGGTTCAACAGATAAATGGGAAGCTTCCAAGCAATAAACACAGAGTGTGCATCAGAAGTAGGCAGTGTCCACAATCAGAACACCGCTTAAACCCTGGACTATTCTTTTTATCTGCCATATTAACAAATGGCACAAGAGTACCCAAAGGTATGAAAGAGAAAGGGAAAAGGCTGACCAATGACAGTATGGAGGAAATTACCTCACAGTAAAAAGGGTAAGTAATGAACAGAAAAAAAAAACACGAGGAAATTATGAACGCTAGATGCGATAGGGTAAGAGAATAAGAAACTTTTCTGACAAAAAAGTAATTCGTAAAGCAATCAATTGACTATTTAGCTTGAGAGGTAGCTTGACACGACCATATGGCAACGTGGCAAGTGAAATCTGAGGTAACAGGGAGAGGGGAATTGTGGATAAGTTTAGCTCGAGAGTTTGAAGCTGACACTAGCTTGGAAAATGGCCGGCTCGGTTCAGAGCTCGGAACAGATACCCATATGCAAGAAATGAATGAGGATTAACAATATTAGCTCTATGGTTATACAGATTGTGGGATAGAAGCATTATCAGGATGGTTGAAAAAACATGACCCAAAATGCAGAGGCCATACCAAAAACTATCCCATTTTCCATTGGCAAGGTAGCCCTGCCTACAAAAAGAGGCTACCTGCCTGGTCAGGCAATGACAGCATTACAACCTCGTCAGTCCACCTTCTAGGACCGCACTGCCACATCAGCTCGTCTGGAGGCAGGGAGTCGGGTCCAAAGGTACTACTAAAAATACAGGATGGCTTAGGTTGGAGGAATGGCCAAAGGTTTAGATGGGCCAAACCACATGAGTTCCATGGCTCTCGTGGTTAGCAAAGGACTCATATGGGCCTACCAATGAAAAACTACAGACTCCCCTACTGCCAAGTCTTCTGGTTGAGACTAAAAAATCATATCCTGTTTATCAGGGGTTAAAGGAGAAAACATATATGGCATACTTAAAAATCTTACCCATAATAATCAGAATCAGTATCATCTCTGGGGGTTCTCTCCCTCTAAGGCAGAGTCAAGACAAGTGCAACTAAATTCAGCTGAAAGCTGCATACAAAACTGAAGGAAACAAGCGAGACAACCCTCTCATGGGGTACAATTACAGGCCTCTGCCAAACAACCTTAATACTTGCTATGTTAAAGATATCCACTATACAGGCGACGTTTACTTTGGGGTGGTGGCGGTAGGGCTTGGGACAGAGTCTTGCCAGGGATATAAATATAGCTCAACCTGAATGCAGTAACTGTGGCAAAGTATGACCACAATCATCTTTCCTGTTTGATAAGCAGGGCTGAGGGGCTCCATGCTAGGCAAGAATACATGCCTTTCAATATAGGAGTGAAACAAGACCTGGCCTTAGAAAATCAATGGCAGCCTAAAGCTGGACAGAGGACGATACGCTTGCCTGTAGTGTCCTCAGCACTAACCTCTGAAGGAACCATACCTAAAATTTTCCAAATAGAATCCTCACCTAATCCTACAAGATCTTGTTACCCATTGTGAAACTGTCCGTGTTTAAACTGAAGACAAAGCTATTTTGTATTCCTAGTGTCCAAGTAGGTATCACAACTACCCATGTCCCAGTGCAAAATTCTCTTCAGTTTTGTGATTGAAGCAGTCTAGCTTTTTTTGTTTTGCTATACTAATGTCCAGCTCAGTAATCACGTAGGGCACTAAATAAGGGGTCAACTGCAGTTATGGAATAACAGATGTCTTTTTGCAGAGTAATTCACACTCCTAGCCAGACTGACATGCAGGATTCCAATTCAGGAATTTAAAGGGTGCAAAAGGCAAGGTTAACTTTTACAAGTACAAAGGCAGGCACCAGGTTTCTGCTAGGGGTGGAGGGGCTGAAATTCAGGGAAAGAAACAAGTCCTCTATCCTAGTAAAACAGTAGCGTACTGAGCAGGTAAATGGCTTTTGAGAAAAGTAGGACTGAAATGTCACAGGTATTACTAGAAAGTGGTTGGGTCACGGAGTCACCACACCTCCCCTTTACATTCCTATAATTTTGGATTAAGAAATGCAGCTCTTTATATAATAAAGGCATACAGGAGCAATATTTTCACCAAAGGAATACCTCATGGTAAATATACCCTTAACCGCATCATACCCTTCTTTCAATTAAAGCTAGCCTAATTGCAAACCACTACACAGGTTTTGTTCTGTAAACTATCCAGGAATTACTAGAGAACATGCTCCTGTTATTTCAGAAAGTGGGTACAGCAAGACAAAACAAATGCCAGGGCTAGTCATATGTACCTTTCTGCCAAATCCCTACAGCAATTTGATTTCCCATCACGGGCATGACTGAGATGGTCTAAACTTTCAAGGGAAGTAATATCTTGGCCCACAATGGGATTTCGGTAGAAGCAGAGGGTCTTGAACTCTACAAAAACAGTCCAGCCTCTGTTTTGGGGCAAGGGTCCCAAACTTGATAGATGCTTGGAAGACTTCATTCCCAAGGAATCTAGATATCCAAGTAGAAATCTCAGTGTTCTCAAGTGACAGTATTCCCCAAACAGATTCTCTGGACATAGGGTGAGACTAGAGGCTACACTGTTCCCATACAGCATCAGATGAGTGTAGAACTGTGGCTTTTAGTAAAGTTCCTCTTGCAAGTTGTAAAAATCAGTTTGACAAAATGCCTTTCTTTGGGGGGAGGGGGCAAGCAAAGGGTTGTTCAGTCTACAAGCTGAAATAGTACCACCTAAATCATCCATAGGGATGCTGGCTGGGGGCAGTACTGAGCAGCAGCAGACTGGCAGATCTCTGCCTCAGGTGCATGTAGTTTCTGGCAGGTGGAGATAAAGTACAAATAAGTATTCCCCTTTTCACTGGCACTGTAGCAGTCCTCAACTAAGGGAACACTATCCCTTTATCAAAGGGAGTCAACTATACTCTTTACCCACCAGAAAAGTGCGCAAAATCCTGTGGCAGACAGACCCAACAGCAAGGGAGGCTTTGAAAGTGCATCTCCAGGGGACTCCAGAAGAGGTATAAAGGCCACGGCCTGTACGATTCAGCTTTCCAGTTAAAGGGTTCCACCATTAAGACTTCTCCTTTGGGTCTCACTTTCCCAGTGCTTTGGTATCCCTCTATGCCATGATTGCAGTATAGCAAATTTGCTCAAAAAGGCATCAAGCTGTGTGTTCAAGTATACCTGGAGGGCCTCCTACACTTAGTCCATCATGATGCTCTAGTCATAGGTAGTGCACACTAGTTATGGTCACCTTTCTGAAGAACCTTGCTGGCCCAGGAGGATGGGAAGTAGGCTTTACTATTCAGGCCATCCAGGACCAGCACAGTAAATTGCAAAAGTTCAGGTTACCTCTGAATAAGACTTTCATTCAATAAAGATTTCCATGCTGAGATGTTTGATACAATCTCCCTAACCACTAGATGGACAGGCCTAGCATCAGTAAATCCTACCCTTAAGGAGGTACTGCAACCTTGGGGGGGGGGGGGCATTACTGCAGACTCAAGAGCTCACAATCTGACCAGGATCTAGGATGAGAGACTTGCCCTTTACCAGCAACCCCCCTTGCTGCTGCTGGGAATGATGGAACTTCAGACACCGGCTCCTCTGCATCCCAGGAGAGGAGCAATGTGAAAGTGACAGTTAAGATCCACCTCCAATCTCTTAAAGGGGTTCAGCAACTTGAGGAACAAACAGGAACATATCTCTTAAAAGAGGAGTCCGGGAAGGCCACTTATCCCACCTCCATTAAGTGCAGGTAGAACTGCAGAAGTATACTATCGTTGGACGCTAGTGCTCCATTTGTCATGCCTGCACCACTGAAAACTACGCAGACTACAAAATTGCTAGTGACAATGAATTTGATAATCTTTGTGAAATTCCCTTTTTTTAGGCACATGCTGCTCATCCAACACCCTGCTGGAAATGCATGTTGTAAATTTCTACAGGCAGAGGAGGTTGATGCAAAAGCAACTTACAACTCTGAGCAGAGAATGGATTTGGGGGGGGGTCTAAGCAGTGGGAGATGACTTGACACTGCCTCACGGAATGGAAAATCTAGTCCATCTTCAGTGCCCCCAAGCTATTTGGCTGGCATTATGGAAGATGCCCGGAAGTGAAGTAACCACCTGGTGTTAAGGTAAAAAAAAAATTGCAGTAGTGGGAGGGTGTGCGCGCTCTAGTCTCATCTGACAGAAAAGGAGATCCCTCCCCATACTATCCAAATCCACTGGAAAGTATCCCCAGCAATGCATGTATTTGTATAAATACTTTCATCTCCTATCATTCCAATTAAAGTGCCTTGCCCTTTCTGGGTCTGAAAAATACTCAACCTAAAGAGTGGTGAAAGCTAGGTCTTAATTTGTACCAAGATAGCAGTGATGGACACATGGTAGAAAAACTTTGGAAACCAAAAGAAAGGCGTTTCTAGACACTGAGTCTCGAATAGTGTTGTACATTCTAAGCATTCAAAGCTAGTGTAAGTGGCAAGATAGACACCAGAACCCCTCACTTGCAAAGTAAGGAATGGTGATAGCTGAAATACAAACATTACCCCATGAACACCAATGCCAAAAACTGAAATATAAACATTACCCACATGAACACCAATGCCAAGAACAGCCTAACTACAGTTTGGAACAGGTGTCACAAAGCACTGCTAGGAATAATGTGGAATCTCCTTGAAGACTGCCTGGGTAGTGGTTAGCAAAAGGCAGGCACAAAAAACTGGTGTCCAAAACTGCTGAAGTCAAACTAGCTTACTGAGAAAAAGCACATGCTAGAAAGTTCAGAAGAAACCCTCAGCATTCCAGAGGAGAGGAGCAAAACGTTAGTGTCACAGCTAACCCAATCATACTCTGAGGGGGCAGCAATGTGGGGGACCTTCTCAAAAAGACTAGGCAAACATACCAGAGGAAAAACTGGAAAAGCCTGGACAGATGAATGACAAAGGCTCTTGGTCAGTGGTCCACACAAAAGGTTCTTGTTCTGTAAAGGAAAGTTGTGTAAAAATCTTACCATAACCATACAGAGTAAGACAAGCCTGCCTTCAAGTTCACAAAGACAGAAGAGGAGGCAGGTTACTTTCCAGCGGCTCTACCTGTCTTGTGACATCAGACAATCCATTTAGAGAGATAAGATTCCCCAGTGCTTCTTGGCCTCCTGCAGGACTGAGCATGTCCTCATAAAGATGTCTGAAGGGGAAATCAGCAAAGGGGAGAGGTGAAGGGCTTGTTTAATTTCTCCCAAGTATTTTGGGTTTCTAATCCCATAATGGAAATGGACCCCATTCCCCAAGTCAAAATACGATAAGTTGATTAAATTAGTACTGTTTCACTGTTGTCAGCACTTCAGTGCCCACAATTGTGCCCAGTAAGACTCCTGCAATTCGTATGCGTATCTAAATACAATTGTAAAAAACAGTTGCTCCTACCACTACTGGAATTGTCAGGGCATCTTTCTTCCACATAACTCATTTCTGCCTACAGATCCAGGTATTTTATGACAGTCTCTCTGGACCCAAGATACTGCAGTCACTGGGTGTGGCAATTTCAATCAATGCTACTAGCCTTTTCTTGGATGACTATAAACTGTTTTCTAGCATCTATCTTTAACTGTTGGCATTGGGTGATCCCATGTGATCTAAACTTTTAGTTATGTACTTACCATAACTTCAGAGGTTTGGGATCCATCTCGCCTACATTCTGTACTGATGGGCTCGGAGCCGATCCCTCGGCTCAGACTCGGCACGCTATGCTATAGAGCGAGGCCTCTTATTGGCCAAGCTATTTCTTATCCCAGGATGCACCACCACTAATCCCCCAGATCTTGTTTGTCCAAATTCATGCACACATGCACAACTTGTTTATATAACATTATTAGATGTTTCAAGATGAAACAGGATTCGGACCTTCTGATATCTTCTGATCTCCAAGGAAGGGGGAAGGAGGGTGGGTTATTAGGAATGTAGGCGAGATGGATCCAAAACATCTAAAGTTATGGTAAGTACATAACTAAAAGATGTTATGTGATCCTATCTCGCCTACATTCTGTACTGATGGGACAGCGTCCCTAGCACCTAAATCCTGGGTGGCTCGCCTACATTCTGTACTGATGGGACAGCGTCCCTAGCACCTAAATCCTGGGTGGCTCATTGGAAAACACTGAGCACTGTGGAACCAAATGAAGCTAGTCCTCTAGATGCCACATCCAATTTGTAGTGGGAAATGAAAGTGTGCGGGGAAGACCATGTAGCCGCAGCACAAATGTCACTAATGGCAAGCTTAGAATGAAATGCTACCGAAGTAGCCATAGCCCTTGTAGAATGAGCTTTGACAGAGGTGGTAAGCTCTTTGTTAGAATAAGCTTGAGTAATACAGTCCCTGATCCATTTGGCAATAGTGACCTTTGTGACAGCTTTGCCCAATTTGTCTGCAAAGGATACAAACAACTGATCTGTTTTCCTTGTTTGTTTGGACCTGTCTAAATAGAAACTCAACTGCCTGTGGACATCTAATGTGTGGAATATGAATTCAGCTTTGTTAGAATATTTTGGAAAAAAAAATGGAAGTTCTAACGATTGTTGTAGGCAGAAACTGGAACAAACCTTAGGGACAAAGGAAGGATTTGGCCTGAGAGATACTATGTCTTTGTGAAAAACCAAGTACGGAGGTTTTACAGACAAAGCTTGAAGCTCTGAAACTCTTCTGGCAGAAGTAATCGCCACCAGAAAAGCAGTCTTCCACGATAGAAATTTTAGATCACATGTAGCTGCCGGTTCGAAGAGGGAGGAAGTTAAGGCGCGTAACACCACATAGAGATCCCATGGAGGAGCAGGATGAGAAATCGGAGGTCTTAAAAGCGCAGCACCTTTCAAGAAGGTCTTACACAATCTGTTGCTCATTAAAGGTGGGTTTATAGATTCGTGAAAATTGGAAATCGCTGCCAGTTGAACCTTGATGGTAGAGACTGAAGAGCCTTGATTGAAAAGAGAAGTTAAAAATTTTAGTACTTCTGCCACGGGAATAGTGATGGGATCCAGGCCCCGGAGTTGAGCCCAAATAGCAAATCTTTTCCATTTGCTAGAATACAGTTTCTTTGTAGCAGACTTATGGGCAGAGGATAATGTGTACAACCTCTGGATCCAATGTACGACTCCTGACTATAGTCGGAAGAGGAGGAGACAAGCAGTCAATTTTAAGGTGTGCAGGGACTGGTGGAATAGTCCCGACTGATGAACCAAGAGGTCTGGGATCTGATCCAGGAACCATGGACCTTCCAGAGCATATTTGCGGAGATATGGAAACCATACTTGACGAGGCCAGTAAGGAGCAACTAAGATCATTTTGCTCCCCAAGAGAGATGCCTTTTGGATCACCCTGGGAAGGAGAGGAACTGGGGGGAAGGCATAAAGCAAGCCGGTGGGCCAAGGATGGGCTAGTGCGTCCATGGGGCTCTTCCCCGGAGCAGGGGTTAGGGAGAAGAATTTTTTGCACTTCGCATTTAGTGGAGTCGAAGAGGTCGCAACATGGAACTCCCCATTTGCTGAAAATCTGACTTGCAACTGTCATGTTCAGAGACCATTCCTGAGGAGAGAGGATGGTTCTGCTCAGTCTGTCTGCTATCACGTTGGATTTGCCCGGGACATGAGTAGCCACTAGAAAGCGTTTGGTCGACACTGCCCATTCCCAGACTCTCATGGCCTCTCTGCAAAGAGGATAGGATCTGGTCCCTCCCTGTTTGTTCAGGTACCAGACAACTGACATGTCTGAGTGAACGGCAATTACGCCCTGAGGGAGGTAATCGTGAAGGGCTTGAAGGGACAGAAGCACCGCCCTCATTTCTAGGATGTTGATATGAAGTAGGGTCTCTTCTGGGTGCCATTTGCCTTGGACTGACCTGCCCAGGGAATGCCCCCCCCCCACCCCATCTGGGAGGAGTCTGTGGTCAAAGTGGCTGCAGGAGGAGGTGGAACAAAGGGTCGTCCCTGATCCAAATTGGAGGGCACTAGCCACCAGCGAAGGTCCCGTTTGCATGTTTCCGTGATCCATATGAGGTGACAGAGGGAGTTCCTGAAAGGACCACTGAGCTGAAAGAAGCCACTGGAGAATTGTCATGTGCAACCTTGCCAAGGGGACTAGAAGAACCGTGGCGGACATGGATCCCAATAGCTGCAGGACCATTCTGGCTGGGGCTTTGGACCTGGGAAGTAAGGCTGGAACTTGAGTCTGTATGGTTTGTATTCTGTCTGTAGGTAGATAGACCCGCATTCGGTTTGAGTCTCTCTACCCCTATGAATCTTATTCGTAGAGTTGGCAGCAACACAGACTTTGGCCAATTGAAGGTGATTCCAAGGGAATGGCCCAGTGATATAGTGGCTTGTAGGCTCCGCAGGAGTAGATGCTTGGAGGTGGCGGTTAGGAGCCAGTCGTCTAGATACGGAAACACCTGGAATCTTAGACTTCTCAGGTGAGCAGTCACGACTGCCAAACACTTGAACACCCTGGGGGCTGTGGTGAGACCAAAGGGCAGCGCGCGGAACTGAAAATGACCGCCTCCTAGGCTGAAGCGCAGATGTTTCCTGGACGCTTGATGTACCATGATATGGTAATAAGCGTCCTTGAGATCTATGGAGCACATCCAAACACCTTTCTCCAGCAATGGGAGAATGGTTTGTAGGGTGACCATTCGGAACTTGGACTTTGAACGGTTTAGAATGCTGAGGTCCAAAATGGGCCTCAAGTCCCCGGTCTTTTCTGGCACCAAAAAGAATCTTGAGTAAGTCCCTAATCTGATCTGGTCTGCGGGGACCGTTTGGATGACTCCTTTTTGCAGCAGCTTTGAAACTTCTGAGGCTGCAGTATCCCGTTGACTGGGTGGCGGGTCCGGGATTTTTTTGGACTGAGGTGGAGAGTGAGAAAGGGATGGTGTAACCTCCGGCGATAATTCGAAGCACCCATCGATCCCGAGTGACACCTTCCCAGGCTTTTAGGTGAGAAACGACCCCCGACTGGCTCCGGAGCTGCACAGTCTGGCAATCCCTCAGGGACTGTGAAAGGCTGAAGAGCCACGAAAGGACTCGCGGTCTCCAGTGTTGCGAGGGCCTCTGCCGCCTCTGGGACGGCGTCTTCCAGAAGAATTTCCCCCTCCCCTGAGAGGGGTAAGGCTTCTGAGATCTACGGAACCACATTTTCCCTCCTCTTTTAGCCTTGGGATAAGGCCGAAAGGGAGTGGAAAATCGTGCCCCTACGGCAGTCAGAGTCTTACCCTCCTGTTCGCAGCGGGTCAGTGTGTCCTTTACCTTGGGTCCAAACAGGGAGGACCCATCAAAGGGGGCGTCGGCAAAGGAAGACTTAAAGGCCTCCGCGAAATGACACAGGCGGAGCCAGGCTAGTCTCCGTAGAGCAATGCCTGTACCCGCCGCTCTACTCGCCCCTTTGGCCGCATAAGAAATGAGCCTCATGGACAAGTTTGAAATGGACAATGTAGCCAGCTGAGAGCCAACCGTCTGGGCCAGCTCCTCAGGCAGGTTACCCAAGAGGGTATCGGAAAGTTCTTTAATTAGATCCCTCTGAAATCTCGTAAATTGCGTAAGGTAGTTAAAGGACCTTAATGTAAAGGCCGCTGAACTTAGGGTGCGCTTTCCGTACCGATCCATGCTCCTAGACTCCTTATTAGGAGGATGGACGGACGTAGAAGCCTCTGCTACATCTTGCTGGGTAGCAGATGCCACCAAAGCATCTACAGCCACACCTTTAGTTAGAAACTCTTTCAGGGGGTGCCGAGAGGAACTTATTCGGACGAGCAGGCACCGGTTCCACAGAGTCTGGGTGTTCCCACGCCCTTCGACAGATCAAATCCAAGAGCTCGAAGGGCGGAGACACCCAGGAGGCGGAGGGCTGAGCCCCGAAGGCCTTAAGGAACACCGACTCATCAGCAGAAGGGGGTTTGGACTGCCAGCCGCCTCGTTGTTTAAGAGCTTCCAGAATGTCTGCAAAGGAGACATCATCCGAGGACGACTTAGGGGACCCTTCTGCATCATCGAGATCAGTGTCTGATGTAAGAGACTCATCAGGGGAGTCAACGTGCTTCCTCTTGCACGATCTTTTCCTGGGGGGTTCTTCCAAAGAAGCTTTAGAAGGACCTTGAGGAGGGGGGCCCCCAGTGGGGGTAACCTCAGGCCCCGGGGCTCCGCTGTCTTAAGGACAGGGGGACTGCCAAAGACCCAGTCTCGGTATGCAGGGAAGGAGCTGGGGAGACTGTGGAGGTAGCCAAAGATGATTTGGGCCAACGCACTCCTCATAGCCCTGACGGTGGGACCACCAGAATCCTGGGAGGGTCCCACCTCCGTGGCCACGACGGTAGACTGCACCCCTGCAGCCGACGCACCGAAAGGAAGACTTGGGACCGAAAACATCAGTCCCGAAGCATCCCCCCAAGGCCGACGGAAGAAGTCCACGTACCGAACTCGGACACAAGAGCCGGAGTTGGACTAAGGGTCGGGCCCTAAAACCTCCACCGGTTCCACCAGCATCGGCTCCAACGGTGCCGTGGCTGTTGGAGGAGGAACCATTGTAGCAAGGTGGACCATCGGCTCCAAAGCCAACTGGGCTGGAGCCGAAACTAACTTTTGGAACACCGGAGACTGGAAGAGTCTTAGGAGCACCCTGTCGATGTCCGAATCAGACATCTTGGATGATCTGGACGATACCAATCGGGCCCGAACAGATTTCTCCATCGGCTCCAAAGGACTAGGGGACCGGCTCCGAATGGATTCTATAACTATCGGCTCCGAGGGAGATAAAGGCAATTTCCCTCTGTGCCGATGAGGACTTCGGCTCCGAAGGGGAAAAGTCTGAGCAGGCAACCCTCATCGGCTCCAATATCAGATGGTGACCCGCCTCTCGATGCCCCAGTCCTCGGCTCCAAAACCAGAGGGGTGGAGACTGGAGGCATAGAGGCAGACCGTTCCGCCCTCGGCTCCGAAGTCCGTGGAGCCGAAGGAGAAGTCGGCCTAGGTTTTTTGGCAGTCTGTTCCGACTGACTGGTCGGAGCAGACGCTTTCTTCTTCTTTGGAGAGGGAGAAGATAAAGCCTCCTCGAAGGATGGCTTAATTAACCCCTTAAGGATTAATTTGTTTTTCCTCTCCTGGAGGACCCTTGATGAGAAGGCGTGACACACGCTACATGATTCTTGTAGGTGCTTGGCGCCTAAACAATAAACGCACGAGTGGTCGTCCGTTATGGACATCTTGAAACCACACCTCGTGCATTTTTTAAACCCGGAGGGTTTATGCTCTTTGGACATGACTAAATAGAAACACAGCTATCCAAGATAACACAAAAACTAGCTAGTTTAAGTTCAAAATATAAAGTTTTTTTTTTTTTTTTTGACAATAACAGTGCACAAGAAAAACGCAGAGAGAGAGGGTCAAGACCCTCTAACTAAAACGGGTACTTGACACAAATAAACGCTAGAATAGCAAAAAGGGGAAGGCCCATCTAAAACGGGAAACCTTCCCTTAACCAAAAAGACAAATTTCTCAACAAAATCACCAAAAACACACACGAATCACAATAGCCGTTAAAACAGCTTTTGGGTTGAAAACGAGCAAATTCCTGACAGGAAAATAAATTAGTACTTAGCCCAGCCAAGTTGAGATCACGTCTTAGCTTGTAAGCAGCAAACGAGATCTGGGGGATTAGTGGTGGTGCATCCTGGGATAAGAAATAGCTCAGCCAATAAGAGGCCTCGCTCTATAGCATAGCATGCCGAGTCGGAGCAGAGGGATCGGCTCAGAGCCCATCAGTACAGAATGTAGGCGAGATAGGATCACATAACATCTTACTTTCTATGAATTTGAGGCTCATGTTTCTAGTGTTTCAGCCACCGATACCACAATCTCCAGTGCAAGTCTCACCACATTATGCCTTTTATAGTCCCTCTGCCTTTAGTGCGTCACAACCAGCAACAAGTTGTGGAACAGTTTCCAATTCAGTTTTACAAAACCTACATGTCTTTCTCCAAGTTCAATGGACTTATTTCTTGGCTTCTCACCTAGTCCTTCACCTTATATTCTTTGTTTTTTGGCACTTTCAGTTGCTGCCTGGCTTTTACACACTTCTGGTTTGATTTCCATTCCTGCTGGACATAGATATGCTTCTGGTAAATTAAAGCAGAGACGTCATCATGTTTCAAAACTTGTATCTTGTGAGGTCAGTAAATGTGTGCCGAGTCCCAAGACTGCAGATCTGTACATGTAATCAATTTCAAGGAGGCCCATCCCTCCTTCAAAACGGGAAATATATAATCTTTTTATACACTGATCTTTATAAAATCATTTGGCAAGCATCCTTGTTTTAATATCCATTCTATCCATTTTTTAGGGCTAATCACTCCACATATTCGGGGACATCTGGTTTAACCAAAGCCATCCGGCATTTCAGTGAGAATAAGGTCATTGGCCGACTTGAGGTCACCTGGACTGCGGCTTACACTAAACACCTCATTGGTTCTTTTGAGGTTTTTGTTTCTTAAAGGTTCTCAGGTTTCAACTTTTGTTACCTTAAGAAGTTAAGTTGCGTTTCTGCCATTTCACACTGAGCAAATCGAAGGAAGGACACAAACTCTGATCTACAATATACATTAAGTATCCTTTTTTGCTTATTTTTTCAAGTTATCTATAGCACTTTGTGTACTGTATAGTTTTCTATCTAATTTCACTGTGTGTGAGCTATTAACTGGAAATGTCCACTTTTAAACTTTCATTTAAAGGCTCACTGCTGCTTCTAGTGTCATTACCTCATAGAACATTTGAGAAGGCCAATCAGCTTAGGTTTCTGCAACTCCTCTTTCCACTAAAAAAAATATTAAGCTAGTTTCCTGCCTTTTCTGTGGGTAGTCTAGTCTGGATATAGATTTGCTGTGTCCAGGACTATTTGTAGGCTTCTAGGCCCCCAAGCCTTTCTGTGCTGGAGGGAAGCCTTCTAGATTAATTTTGTTTCTTAGAACTAGCCAGTTTTTTTGTTTCAGCACTAGTCTGTTTCTGAGCTCAGCACTTGTTCAGAAGTTACTGTAAGCATTAAATAAGCTACAAATTACTACATCACTCAACTTTCCTCACCGTCTACAGGAAAACAGTTTCTATTACTTAAGCACCTATCCAGGCATGTCCAAGGGTCAGCTCCCGGTGTTTTCTCCTGTCTACCCGATGAATCTGGGCATCTTGGGGCAATGCAATAATTGCCTCATGTACACAGAGGACTCCTACCACCCAACACTACAACCTGTGAGAGATGCACTTATATAGCCAAATTGGAAGCAGAGCTCTCTTCACCCAAGACTGGACTAAACAGTCAAAAGTAAGTAAACACTTACACCACACAGCACATAGTCCCCCAAAACCTACACACACACGTTCACAGAGGCTCAGTAAAAGCCTGCCCAAGCAACAGGGACATCCAAAGCAGAAACAAGCAACCTCCACCCCCCCCCCAACACAACCCAAATGACAGCCCACAAGCCACTCAACGACAGCCCATAAGGCATAACAACGTACCCAACACTCATCATAGGTGACTACAGTCAGGCACACTGATGTTCCCACTCACCAGGCTAAACAAGGAGAAAGTTATTGTCAGCTGCCTGTCGGGTGCCAGGATCCACCACAACACATGCACTCAGGTCACTCCACAAGTACAAATGACACTGTCATTGTCCATGTTGGTGTGAATGAGAAGTACCTCCTTGGACTACATGAGAAAGGGACATGGAGCTGTCCGATCTTGTAGCCCAGGCAGGTATGACCCTAGCCCTGAGTAGCATACTGCCATCACCCAGAATGATACCACAGTATCTGGACAAAATGATAGAACAAAATGACAGACTTGAACAATTGGCTAAGCTTCTGGTGTCATTCTAAGGGGATCCAGTATCTGTCTGCCTGGGATGACATCGACAAACCACGCTTTGCCAGAGATGGCCTGCACCCGTCGCCCCTGGGATTCCAGATACTGGCCAAGACTCTAGCCACCCATATAGTGCCTTTTTTAAGGCAAGGTTCAAATGACAAATTCACCACCCTAACACGTACAGGCAAGAAGAATCTGAGGGTATTGCTACTCAATGCTAGAAGTTTAAACCTCAAAATGCACTCACTTGAGGCACTCCTTAAAAATGGAGAACAGACATCTGTGCAGTGACAGAGACCTGGTTCAAAGCTCCAGAGAGCACCCATGCATTACCAGGCTTCAATTCATACCACACCTTTCGGCCACCTAACCCAGAAAGAAGCACTAAAGGCGGAGGAGTGTCCATATTCATTAAGGATATCCACACCTCCAGGCTAGTTGCTCAGCATAATACATCCGAGATTATCCAAGTGCAACTAACTCTTGGCAAGACCGCAATCCAAATTGTACCATGCCCCAGGATTCCCACAACTCATTTAATACACTGGAAAATATTAGGGTCCAACCTAACACCCTAATAGGCAATTTCAACTACCCTACCATTAAATGGGAAAACCAACTCTTGCGCTCAACGTTTTCTGGAATTCATAAATTCCAGTGCCATGGATCAACTTATCCACACCCCCACCAGGGGCAGCAATATCCTAGACCTGGTTATTGCCAACAATGGCAACTGGTGCTCCACACCAGAGGTCAATTCCTTGTTGGTCAGATCCGACCACAAGCTAAATCACCCTAGACATCCACATCCCTCCCCTAACCCCAATTAGGGAAACCACAGTAAAAAAATTTCTCCAAGGCCAACTTCACGTTTAAGACAGAAGTAGCAAACTTGACACCCATGCTGACGGACAAGAGGTATGACTGCTGAATCCTACACAAATGCACTTTATAAGCACTTACATGAGTGCATGGATCGTGCAATCCCTAACAGAACCAAGATGCCATCCTCCAAAAAAAGGAAGCCAATCTGGTGGTCCCCTGCCATAAACAAACTCTACAACAGAAGAAAAACTGTTGGAAAAAAATAGTAAAGTCCCATGGTTAGAGAAACTTCCTGGTTAGCCTCAGTAAGAAACTGAGATCTGTCAAAATCCTCCAAAGCTAGTTATGAACACAAAAATCACCACCGACTCTAAAGACAACCACAAAGCATTCTACAGCTATGTCAAAAATCTCAATGGCAACACTCAGACCTGCTCCAAGTTACAGCACAATGGCACTAAATATACAGAACCAACCGATATTGCCAACATCCTGGCAGATAGGGGGTCCCAGTCAGCCCCTAAAGGCCCATCTCTATACCAGAAGAATGCAAAGTTCCTGTAATCACGGCTGCACAGGTAAGAAGCACTATCCAAAGCCAAGAACACAGCATCCATGGGACCAAATGACATCCCAGGCTGTGTTCTACATGAACTACAGAATGAACTGGCACCCCACCTAAGCACCATGTTCAATCATAGCCTCAACTCAGGCTATGTGCCCATCGAATGGGACACAGCAACGGTTATCCCACTCCACAAAAAGGGAGCCACCACAGACCCTGGAAACTACCGCCCCATTAGCCTAACGAGCCTGGTCTGCAAGGCTATGGAACGTATCATGGAACTTCCAAACAATGACATTGGTAATCTCCAAACTCAGGACCCCAAAGGCAGATCATGTCTACTAAACCTGATAAGACTTCTTTGAAGCAGTCACCAAATGCCATAGATGAGGGTAAGGATCTAGATCTCGCCAAGGCTCGACAATCCCCCACTCTGGAATTATAGATACTCACTAAAGTAGGTATAAATCCCTATGTCACAAGCTGGGTTACCAACTGGCTCACTGACAGAACCCACACTTTGATAAGTAGTAGACTCCAAATCCAACTTCAGACCAGTGACAAGTGGAGTACCACAGGGTTTAGTCCTGGGTCCTCTTGGTTATCTACTTCTCTAAGTACAGGCCAACACAGAAAGTCTTTGGCCAACGAAGTTCGCAGATGACTGCAAACTAGGAGCCAATCAAAACTCCAAAAGATGTGGACATCCTACAAAAGGGCATCTGAGACAGATGCTTGGAGTCAGAGCCATGACCTCAAGCTCAATGCCAAAAAGTGCATAGTCATACCTTTTGGTAAAAACTCAGTACCCATGAAGTACCACATAGGCGGTAGTAACTCAGTGTGATGAGACCTTGGGACACAGGTGGACAGTAGTCTCTTGATAACCACATCACCACAGTAGTCAGGAAATCCTTCTACGTGGCACACCTCATCACAAAAGCGTTCTCATACAGGAAGAAAGGTCATTGTTCCCCTCTACTCATCACTCAGACCCATTACAGAGTACAAAGCCCCTTTTGGCATGTACCTCAAGTGATCAACTGGAAAGGCCACAGAAATACATCACAAAGGGCATTACTGGCCTCAAACAGATGCCCTATGCAGACAGTCTCAAAAAACTGCAGCTTTACTCCGTTATATCTCTGCCTAACACACAAAGCTATGCCAAACCCAGAGCTTTTAGACATGTTCCACTTGAAATCGCAATCCCTATGAGCTACACGGTCTAGGGACCTAAACCTAGTCACCACAATAAACAGAACATGCTAGAGGGATAGATTCCTGTCCCAGAGACTTCCAATATTGTGCAACAAACTACCCATCTTTATCAAGCAAAGCTCCTCATTAGCGCTCTTACAGAAAAATCTCGATTGGATGGGAGATAGGAAATTCACCCCGGGGATCACTTCTGTGGCTCAGCTCGACAGTGGCACAGGATTTTCTTGGGCAGCGAAAGCCAGGGTATCTTTGGCTAGGCTTATATAGGCCCTAGGCCAATAGCCTAGTACCTACCCATGAACCTATAAAAACTATAAACCAGGACAGGAAGAGCAAACTGAGTTATAGCTTGGATCTTACTCCTAGATGTCAATGCGGTTCTCAGGATTAAAAATCTTCAAAAGTACTCCTTTACTGAGCTTTATTCACATTTACTCATGTTTTACTACTGATCAAATATTTAGACACTCCCTCTTGCTAAATCACATTCTTGTCCCAAACTGTTTTCCTTTTTCAAAGGTTGCTTTTGCACATTTATCAAGACCAAATGACATTCCAATATCTGAAAAAAGATAAACCTGCAGCTGCTGCGTGAGCAGATCCACTGAGGGGGATAACTTGCAATTGCTTTTGGGCAGATAAGCGGGGGGAACCAGTGCTGCCTTGGCCAAAAGGGGGTCACCAACAAGATTGCTGGCGAGTCCTGTTGAATTTTTAGTAGGAGACTCTGGATTAAAGTGAAGGCATACAGGAATTTCCCCTTTGAATACATTAAGGCGGCATCGGTTTGAAGAGCCTTTGGGTCAAGAGTTCTGGAGTAATATCCCTGGAGCTGCCTGTTTATGGAAGACGCAAACAGGTCCATCTGTGGAATACCCCTCCTGTGGATCAATCCAGGAATACCTCCCCCTTGACAGCATCCACTCGTGACTGTACTCGTGACTGTCGGAGGTTTTGCTTAAGAAGTCTGCCTGACAATTGTGTTGGGAAAGGATGTAGGCTGCCTGGAGGGAGATACCCTGGAGACAACTAGATCCCATACATGTAGGGATCGCCTGCAGAGGAAGGACTTCATCCCTCCTTGCTTGTTCAGGTACCACTGTTAAGATCTTCAGAATGCCCAGTCTGAGAAAATGTAGAAAGGCCTGCAAGGCCAGAAGAATGGCTGACATTTCCTTGATGTTGATATGCCATTGTTTATGTTGGTCTTTCCACAAACCTTGCACTGTCCAATGTTGCCCCCCAGACTAGATATGAAGCGTCTGTGTGCATGACCTGAGAAGGGGAGGGCAACTGTAGGGGAGACCTGGGTTTAGGATCACCTGGGCAACCACTTCAGTTCTTGGAGGAAGGGGAGAAGTGGGATCCTGAATTCTAAGGGGTGCGAGTGCTGGGTCCATACAGAACAAAGATACCACTGCATCTTGAGGGCAGAGTGAAGGAGTTTGGTCAAGGAAGGAGCTTTCCTGAGGTAGGAAGGCCATCCTGAAATCTGTTCTGATTCTGCATCTTAGGAAGACAATACCTTGTGTAAGATTTAGTTTGGATTTGGGGAAGCTTATGAGGAACCCTAGAGACTGCAGAAGTAAACCCTCCAAGGAGGGTTTGCTTGTCTGCAGCTTGAATGAGGTTGTCTAGGTATAGGAACATTTGCATGCCTCTTGTTCTGCAGTACGCAATGACTGGGGCTAAGCATTTTGTAAATACCCGTGGAGCAGTGGAGAGTCCAAAAGGGCAAGGCACCTGCCTTGAATCGGAGGAATTTTTCTGGAGGATGTTTTTTTTATGGGATAATGTAGATAAGCCTCCCTTGATGTTCTGAAGAAAGAGAATGGGTAAGTGTTATCCTGAAAGAAGGGACTTTCAGGAATGGGTTGAGGCAGGGAAAGGTCTCGGGTGGGTCTCCATGGTCCCTCCTTCCGGGGCAACAAATTCTAGACTAGAAGCCTCTGCCTCGAGCAGGGGAGAGGGGCAACAAGTTCTATGGTGCCTTGGAACAGCAGGTTTAGGACCTCTGGGAAGGAGGGACCTTTGAGAGGTGGGAGGTAGTGGAATAGGAAGTTTTTTGGGGGCATCCAAGACCATGAAGTTAACACTACCATCAGGATAGACCAAACCCATTTTTCGGACGTCACCAGGGCCCATGCCAGGAGGCAATGAGACTGGGGAGAAAAGGAGGCAGGCAGATGCTGCCTCCCCTTTCTGGAAAGGGGGTGTCCGAGCAGTGTCCTGAGGAGTCCAAGGCCGTCTCCTGTGTGGTAGCTTCTCCAAGTTTATCTGAAATTTTGGGATTGGAGAAACACTATGCTTCTGACCTTGGAGCACTTTCCTTTTTGCTGAAGTGACTTGATCGGCTAAGTGACTTGATCGGCTACCTTGCAGCTAAAAAGGACAGTCTAAGGCCCAAATCTTGGATGCTCCTTTGGACTGAAAGTAATCTTGTAGGGGCTGTAGACAGAGCCAACAGCATCTCAATACATAGGCAGCTGACCTGGCAGAGGCCTCCGCTGCATCATATGCACACCTTAGAGAAAGTTTGCCTCTGGGATGACCCCAAGGAAGACAGGGATGCCTTTGCAGAGCAGTCATGGATCATTTAGAAGCTTTCTCCAGTAAGGCCAAGGAGAATTTGGCCATGTGTGACTGGTAATTTGCAGCCTTAAAGGCTAGAGTAGCCGAAGTGCAAGTCTTCCCCCACCTCTCCATGGCCTTGCTATCTTTATCGGCAGGCAGGACAGTGGTAGCAGGGAGAAGTTTGGTAGCCCTATCAGTAGCAATAGAAATGGTTGCTGGGTCAGCTGGCAGGCATTTGAAAAGGAATGACTGCATAAGGTACCCCATACAGCCCGTCTGCCCTTCCAGGGACAGGTGGCAGAGAATCTGGGTTAATGCATACAGCCGTACAGGACAGGAGGAATAAGAGCTGGATTAGGAGATTCATCTGGACCAAGTCATAGAATCTTTTGTTGCTCAGACATGTCTGAGCAATCCCATTTAAAATGCTCCAAGATTCTGTGTCCCTGAAGGAAAGATCTTCCACAGGAGTCCAGTTCACCAGAGAGTTCTGGGAGAAGCATATACCGCAGGGAAAGAAATTTGAGAAGAGTAGGACAAGGAGTCCCCTGAGGAATGGTTGTTGCAGGCTAAGAATCTGTGGACGTAGACCGCCTTGTGGGCTTAGCCCTTTTCCTGGGCGGTTCGGACGGGGGCATCAGAAGAAGCTTTCGTTCAGACAGCGATCTGCCTAAGGCATTAGTTTTCAAGGAATAAAAGCCTGAAGTTGGTGACAAGGGTCATGGGGACAAACTATATAACAGTGACCCCTACCCAAAACAAGACACTGGTCATGGGTGTCTGCGGGGAACCCGGCGACCACAGTTGCACTTGCTCTTAGCAAGCATAATACAAAGTGACCAAAGAAAATCCCCAATGGGGTACTTAAAACTGATCAGACGTCCATGAGTAGCAGCAACACCTGGCGCATGGCCGGCAGCTAAAAAGTTCTGACTGATGCGCACAGATGTCACTTATGGCCCACGTACCTGCTAACTTACCAGATGTCAGACACCACTAGGGACTGCAAAAGCTTTAGAAACCTGGCTAAACAAGCAGATGGGAAGAAGGGTAAAACCACTAGTGAATACTGCAAAATTGGAATAGGCCACCTGACTGCAACACTGGGATAGGACATCTGACAAGTCTGACAAGTGTTTTAAAGTATCACAAGTTGGGACTTTTTGGATTTTAACTACAGAAGCAAAACATTCAAGGGAACATTCCCTCAAGGGCAGAAAAGTCCTTTGTCCCCGAGAAGTCAAATAAGCATTTTTTTCAATGAGCAATATCCCAAACAGGCCAATAAAAAAATCAGGATTGCGCACCCACAAGGATTTAACAAACAGCTGTGCAAGCGACAGGTATAGGCCTAACCTCAAGTTAAACTAAAACTCGTTGACAGCTGAAAAAAGCTAGAGTTTATTCAAAATTTTGTTAGCCTGTACTAGAGTGCTTCAGTGCAGCAGGGACGCCAAGATACACATCTGATGCACCGGACGGGGCAGAATACCAGAGCGTTTTTACAAGGTGATCTAAAGGTCAGTGATGCAAGTCTTACTTTTACTGGTTATGGCCTCAACCTTTAAGAATTTTCACTTTACAACACTTTCAGTGGGACAAGTGTTGAATTTAAAAATAAACAATGCTCAAAGCAGGCAGACACAAAGTAGTATGGTTTCAATAACAGCTGAAAATTCTGTAGCAACACTTGAGCAACCTTCATGCAAGGGAACCTGTGACAGCTTGAAATCACACTGGAAAACAGAACAGCAGCTCTCCCATAATAAAAAAAAAGACCACAGCAAACACGCTGCCATCAAAACTGCATTTTGCCCTAATAAAGTCTCAACTAAAATAAAAGTGCAATAACTTGCATCAGGATAGCAGTTGGGATACATCTGTTCTAAATTTGTTAGAGTTAGAAATATATTAGTTTACAAAAAGACATTACTTGAAATACTTTTATTAAGAAATTCAACACGTTACAAATAAATCATTCGAACAAAACACAGCTAAAGCGATCTTTGCATTCTTTTGAACCTGCACACAACTGCCACAAACTTCACTACCGGCTTCCTCAGGGTTCAACAAATGTCACCATTTCACGGTCACACAGGTCAAAGTTATATCACACACACCATACAGCATCCATCAGGTTGACAAGGGGATGGGGAAGACACAAATATCCATTACACTTTCAACATTCATCTGCATGTTAAACTATACTTTGTGGTATAAAATTCTACAAAGTCTCAGATATGGCAGTCTTCTAGGTACAATGCACTCGTACATTGCCATTTCGGCTCTCTGCACTCTCACCAAAGCCACAGAGACTGAGTCACATCTTGCAAAGTTCAAAACTCCATATCGCACCAACAGGTCTCTGCACGCGCTCTCTTTTGCTCCCGAATCATACCAGCCTCTCATGCCTTGGCATCAACATCAATCCCACACAAGGATTCATAAGTCCAAACAGCCTTCTGGTTCCACATCACAGTCGTGCGTTGAAACGATTCCATGAAATAAGAGTAGTGGATAAAAGTACAACACCCACCGTCAAAATACAGTATGACGAAATATTTTTACACCTAGGAATGTCAAGTACTCAACATAAAGCACTGAAGCTGCAGAGATTGAAAACTTATCCCCCCAAAAAAAGGATTAAAATTAGGGTACCCCAAAAATAAGTTTAAAGGGGACTAAAGACTAGCCGTGCATCTCCTAACCAATTTTCAACTTAGTCATGCAATAAACAGGGCTCAAACTCACTTAAAACCAAGAGAAAAAAAATACCACTATTTACAGCCCACCCACCCACCCATCAGGCACTGGTTTTCAGCCAGTAAAGGGTGTTTCAATACCCATAAAATCTGAACAATGTTTAAATGCCATTGTTGACAAAAGAAAAATCTATGAAAAATATTTCGCTATACCATATATTCAGAAATTAATCCATCCTGAGAGCTTCATACTTACCATCTGGAAGAGGGATTCCTCACTGAGGTTTTACTACATTCCCCACCCTGAGGACTTTGATTCCATGCTGGACCCAAACCCAGAATTGTAACTCCCACCAGAGCCAGGTGCATTCGCTCCTGATCCCCAACCTAAAGATCCAGAATTTGACCCATAGGAATTACTCCCACCAGAAAATGGTTGGTTCTGTTCTCTAGGTCCAGGATTTGGATTATTCCCCGATGGTCCAGATGGATTCTGATTAGACATCATCATCCCCCAACTACTCTGCAATGCTGCCTGTGCTGCTGCCATCATAGCAGGGTTAATGTTAAAAGACCCAGAACTAGACCCAAAGTTCATCCCTTGACTACTCATACTGTTTTGGCTTCCCATTCCAGGGCCACCTGGACCTCCCCTGCCAGGAAAGCTCCCCTGGCTCCCAAAGCCTGAGTTACCATAGCCTGGGTTACCAAATCGGCCACCTCTTTCCATTTGCCTCATGTTATTTTGCTTAGGCTCTGCAGTCGATACGTGAACACTGACTCCTTTAACAATCAAATCTTCTCCACAGAGAGACTGGGCCACCTAAAAAGAAAAAAAATTAACTCATTAAATCCAAACAGCATGGGGCTAATTAACACATTTGCTTTGAGATCTTACTATACACACTGGTGTTATTACAGCTCTGGTTATACATGCCGATTTTATACTGCTGAATTATGAAGTGAGAAGCGTTCACCTAGTCGAGAACTTTCCAATCATGTAGAAAAAAAGGGAAACCATACTGCTCTTTAAGGATATCGCTGAATGTAAATTATGCATGTAATAATTTCATATAATCTCAGTGGCAATACAACACATGGTTTTGTAAACTCAGTGGCAAGTGTGCCTCTTTTTATGACTTTCACCTGGAGGTTAAAGCTTTTAAGAAATTAAATGTAGTTCTGAAAATAGACAACCACAACAGCATTTAAATATCTTGTTTTGACATTACCCACAATGTATTAAATGTCTTACCAATATTAGACTGAATACCCCACTATCATAATGGAAACTAGGAAATGTCCCCCTTTGCCCAAGGTCTTGTAAATACTCCTTAACCCCAGCTCTACACATGTAGATGCCATCTTATAGGTTCATACTAGGCTATCTGCCCTAGGGCATTTATAAGCCTAGCCAGAGTGTGGCTTTCACCACCCCTTAGGATGAGAATACTATACCCATTAGTTTGCTGTGCCTCTGTCCAGCAGTGACACTGAGAGGATTCCCGGGGTAAACCTACGATCTCCCATCCACTCGTCAAGATTTCTCTTGAACAGAGTCAGTGAAGGGCTCTGCCTCACATGGACTGGGATTCTGTTCCCTAGTGTAAGGAGTCTCTGGGTGATGAATCTGTCCCTCCAGCACGTCCTATTTATATCCGTGTTGAGGTTTAAGTCTCTTGCTCTCGTGGCTCTGGTGGATTTGGATTTTTTTGAGGTGGAGCATGTCCATTAATTCCAGGTTGGACATGGCCTTGTATGCCAGGCACAGATCACCTCTGAGCAGACAGTATGCGACTGAATAGAGCTGGAGTTTCTTCAGTCGGGCAGCGTATGACATATGTTTGAGCCCCTTTATCCTTTTGGTGAGGAACTTTTGGGGTCTTTCCAACTGCAGGTGTCGGGTAAGGTACATTCCGAATGGGGCGTTGTACTCAATCATTGGTCTGATAAGTGAAGAGTACAGGGGTACAATGACCTCTCCTGATCTGGATGTGAATCCCTTCATGATCAGGTGGGCAATGTAGAAGGTCTTCCTAACCACTTTGGCAATGCGAGTGTCAAAAGAGAGGTTACTGTCAACTTGGGTGCCCAGGTCCCTGATAACTTCCATGTTTAATGGATTACCACCTATGTGGTAATTAGGGGTTACCTGGTTTTTCCCCAAAGGGTATGACTATACATTTTTTGGCATTTAGCTCAAGGCCATGGCTCTGGCACCAGTTATCCATTTCTATGAGACCTCTCTGGAGGATGTCTGTGTCTGGAGTGTCAATTATGGTGCCCAGTTTTGCAGTCGCCTGCAAATTTTGTCAGCCACAATCCCCCCCATGTTTGCCTGCACTTCAGAAAAATAAATGCCGAACAAGAGGGGGCCCAGGACTGAGCCCTGTGGGACACCGCTTGTGACCGGCTTAGAGTCTGACATGGCACCAGCAACTCTAACCCTGTGGGTTCTGTCCTTGAGCCAGTTTGCAACCCATCTTGTGACATATGGGTTTACATCTAAGCTGGTGAGCTTTTCTATGATACCCGAGTGGGGTATTGTGTCGAACGCTTTTGCTAGGTCAAGGTAGGCTGTGTGAACTGCTTTACCCTCATCAATGGCCTTAGTGACTGTTTCGAAAAAGTCGACCAAGTTCAAGAGGCATGATCTGCCCTTAAAGCCAAATTGGGTAGGATCCAGTGTCTGTAGGTCCCCAATGTCTTTATTTATGAGTTCCATTATGATCCTCTCCATAGCCTTGCAGACCAGGCTAGTCAAGCTTATGGGGCGGTAATTTCCAGGGTCCGTAGAAGCACCGCCTTTGTGGAGTGGGACCACAGATGCCGTACGCCATTCTTTGGGTACGTATCCTGTAGTAAGTCTAAGATTAATCAGCAGCCTTGTGTGGGTTTAGTTCCTCATTGAGTTAGTGTAGCACACAGCCGGGGACACTGTCCGGTCCCATTGATGCTGTGTTTTTTGCTTTAGAGAGCAGCTCTCACCTGGGCATCCTGGAGGTGCTCGTAGAAGGCATTTGTAAGGGTTTCAGCAGCGTGGGTTGTGGTTTCCACTGGCTCGGGGGCCTTGAAGGATACCACTCCAGTCTTAAGTGTGAAGTTTGCTTTTGAGAAGTTCTTCACTGTGGTATTTTTTGCTGGGGTTGGGGGCGGGATGTGGATCTCCAGTGAGATTAATTTATGGTCTGATCTCACCAATGAGGGATATACTTCCTGTGTGGAGCATTTTGTCCCCATGTTTGTGACGATCAGGTCTAGTATATTTTCTCCTCTTGTGGGAATGGTGACTAGTTCCATAGCATTTGAGTTTATGAACTCCAGGAACCTTTGGGCTAGGGTGTTGGGGCTTGAGTAATGTTCCCAGTCTATGTTTGGGTAGTTGAAGTCACCCAATGCATTTATAATGACTATACTGTAGAAAGAAATTGGTTCAAGCCAAGTCTTCCACATCTAACTTTTAGAAGCAACCATTCCTGACAAACCCCAGTTAACTGAAATGACTTTAAAAAGGTACAAACTTGCTGATCAGTTCAGCTGAGCAACTATTTTTTCCCGGTAATGGCCAAAAGGTGGCCCAACAGTATCATGTCACACATTAAAGCCAGAGTTTGTTGCTGCTTTTGGTATAACTTACACAAACAGGACCTTGAGGAACTCTGTATATTTATATTTTTGCTGCAAGCAATTCTTTCACATCCCACACAAAGTCAAAAACTACAATCCTCCACATGTTGAATGCCACAGTGAATGTTTTGTCTCTTGTGACAAACACCCTACCAAATCTTAAAACCTACTACAGGTCTGGATACGACAAAACTCTCCCATAACTCAGCACCAAGCATACAGTCTGGCAAGTGCACAGGATTAAGTTACTGGGTGGTTGACATGCACCTTGCGGTCCTGCGTTAGTGTTTAGCTTAATCTCAGTCACCTACCGGGAGACCAAATAAGCTTCATAACCAATTGATGCTTGTGTCATTCAAAAGTACAATAGCCTACTAGGTTTGCCTGGTTAAACCTAATATCAGCTGACCCAGAAGATTAAATATTCGGGCCAATGGGCTTATTAAAGCCAGGAATTTGCATGCAACAGTTGACAGCATTACAGTAACATATTTGAAAGCTTTTGTATAGTGTTCTTTCTACACTATGCAATTTACACTATTTTACAAAGAAAGAACATGCTCACAATATGACTGCACCATGACCCATTTTAAAAGTGCTGCTTAAGACTGCCAAATCCTTGAAACTAAAATCCTGGACCTGGTCCTAAACATGAGTAGCCACTGTAGCAGTGTCATCCTCCCTGGTAAAGATCAGACCATAAAGCGATCACTTTTTGAAGTCACCACCTTCCCTGACCCCCCCCCCCCCCGTCAGGGTCAAGCAATGTTAGAGTGGTTAATCTTGCCTTCATTCTTACACATGGGTTCGACTCAGTTTGGCTGCTTTTACTAGCTGAAGATAAAGAGTAGCTAGAGACCAGGTCCCTATCCAATGATGCTCTGTCCCAACTCAGATCTAGTTTGCTGAACCCAGCATAAACAGATATAACCCAAGACATACCAAAGTACCAGAACAAGACCACCAGACTCGGAGATGAACACTCGCATGGAACGTTATGGTAAGTACATAACTTCTTTATGTGAAGTTAAATCGCACAGTTCATTCTTACACATGGGTAGCATCTCAAGCACCCTAATCCTGGGTGGCTCAAGGGAGTATATTCCCAAGGACAGTGGAACTAAAGGAAGCCTTGTCCACTTTGCAATGAGTGATAAAGGTATGCGGCTTAGACCAAGTAGCAGGTGCAGTGTCCAAAGGCAATCGAGCTGCATAAGCAGAAGTGGAAGCCGCCCTAGTGGAGTGCGCCTTCACACCATGCTCGATTTGGTTTGCTAAAGAGTATATGAATTTAATGCAGTCAGTTAACGATTTGGCAAGGGTAACTTTAAAAATTGGTAATCCTCAGTGTCACAGCATGAGATACAAAGAGTTGATCATATCTTTTTCTAAATTCCTTTGTCCTGTCCAAATAGAATCTCAATTGTCTGTGGACATCAAGTTTATGCAACATAAGTTTATGCAACATGTACTCCAACTTATTAGAATAATTACTGAAACAGGTTGGAAATTAGTCTGATTTAGGTCAGTCTCAGAAAACACCTTTGGCAAATAAAGGATTAGTCCTCAGTGATACTCTAGATGAAAAATATGGGGTTTGCTAGAAAAGGCTTGAACCTCAAGACACCTTACGTGCTGAGGTAAGGGCCACCAAGTCTTCCAAGAAAAACTTCAAATGGCAGGGCGGTGCAGGCTCAAAGTGGGAATAAGTGACAACACAATTTAGATTGCAAGGAGTAAAAGGCAGTCTTAACAGGCTGCCGAAGATAAATGGTAATCTTCAGATAGGCCCTACATAAATCTGAGACATCATATTAGAACCTTCAGATTAGAGGTGAAAATTCAAAATTGCGGCCAATGGAACTGGCAGCTGCAGCACCTTCATGAAAAAGCTTGCATAGGAATTCCAGGATACTAGCAATCGGGGCAACATAAGGATCAAAGTCATTCTGGGAAGCCCAAAAAGCAAATCGCTTCCATTTACTAGCATACAACTTTCTGGTGGAAGTCTAATGTGAAGGTACAACATGCTGTACCTCAGAAGAAACTTTGTGTGACCTGGCTAGGTTGGGAATCTGAGCAGCCAAGCTGTCAGTGGGGAAGGGAAGGGGAGGGAGGAATGGAGGGCCCCTGACAAATGTGTCAGCAGGTCTGGAACTGGGTCCAGAATCCAAGGTTCCTCAAGTTGATAAGAGTTGGAGGAAGGGGAACCAAATCTGTCAGGGCTAAAAAGGGGCCATTAAGATTACAGTCCTTCCCAGGCTTTTGGCTTTCCGCAAAAATTTCATAATCAGGGGTATAGGTGAAGGCATACAGGATTCTTGGGGGGGGGGGGGGCAATCATGCCACAGCAAGTCCCTTGGGCCGTCCCCCTGGAGGGGTTGGGCAAAGTAGCTCCTACGGCAGAGTTGGTCTTCCCCTCTTGCCAACACCTAGTAAGAGTCTGCGGGACTTTGGGACTGAAAAAACGAGCCATTGAATGGGGTGTTGACAGAGGAAGACTTGAAGGCTTCTGCAAAGGAGCATATAAGCGCATCCGCAAAGGAGCATAAGCACATCCAGGAAGGTCTCCTAAGAGACCTCACTGAACCCGCTGCCTGACTAGAGCCATCGGCTGTGTAGGAAGTGAGCCGCATGGACGAGTTAACTATGGAATTAAGGGTATCAAGCTGGGCTGTCACCTTCGCAGAGACAGCTCCATCTGTACTACCCTGCAGAGTACCTCCAAGCTCTTTTGAGATCTCTGAAGACCGGTAGAATGAGTCAAGTAGTTCAGAGATAGATGCATTTCCCATACCTCTCTATAGTCCTGGAATCCCTAAAGGGAGGATAGACAGAAGAGGTTTGACATTTCTTGGTGACCGCTGCCACCACCATGGCATCAACTGGAACTCCCTTAGTGAGGAACATCTCATCTTGGGGGGGGGGGGGGTGAAACTTGCTGGGCCTCTGAGGGACCGATTCCATAATATCAAAAGCCTCCCACACACCTCGAGCAACCAATTCCATTAGTTCAAAGGGCAGAGTCACCCAGGAGGTGAAAAGTGAGATCCTCAGTAGGGTTAACCGGACTGCCTGTCACCCCTCTGCTTAAAGAATTCCAGGATACTCAGCAAAGGAGAGATCCTCCAAGGGGGACCCTTCTAATTCCTCCAAGTCAGTGTCCGAAGTCAAAGAATCCTGCGGGGAATCTAAATGCCTCCTCTTGCGTTTCTCAGTGGGAGCTTCTGGTGAGGTCCTAGTAGAAGGGTCACCCGATGGGGTTACCCAAGGCGCTGGTCTCTACGCTTCACAGGAACCTGTGAGGCAGAAAGTGGCACTTGGAAGCGGCCTGCTTCAAAGACTGCAAACTCCCCAGTGGAGAGACAGTGGGCTCCAAGCCAGAGGACTGAGCACAGCTCATCCATGCTGACACCCCAAGAGGAAGGATTGGAACAGATGCATCGGTTCGACACCCCCCCCCCAGCAAACCAGAGAACGCCTGCTTCCAGACTCTTCCAACGGTACCGAAGTAGTAAAGGTTGACTGAGCCGATGGCACTGGAGCAGGCCTCTGCTCCACAATCAGATCCTCCTCCCCCAGCTCTGAAGGCTTGGCGAATTAGTCACAGCAGGTGCAATGGTCTCCGGCTGACACCAGCAGAGTCTAGGCCCATAATGTTGCCAGTGCCAGGTTTGAGAAGCCTCTGCACCACCCAGTCCACATCAGAGGGTCCTCAAAGAATGAGTCGAAGGAACTGAAGAAGAGTTGAATAGGCGGATCAAGGTTTCGTTTCAAGATGGGGGACCAGCTCCAAAACACTGGCTCTGTGCACGGCTCCGAAGACTGCAGAGCTGGCAACTGCACCTTCACAGTAGAATTGAGCTTAACTTAGACCCCTTTGATAACTTGGTCTGGTAAGCCTTGTCCAAGGACTCTTAAAATCTGGCTTCAATAACCCTCTATCCATCAACTTCCCTCTCTCAAGCAAAATCCCTCTACTAAGGAGAATGGCAGACAGAGCAATCTTCCTGGAGGTGAACTATCCCCAAAGCAAGACGCAATTCATATGGGCGTCCATGGAAATCTTCTGCCGGCATTTTAGGCACTTATCTAAATAAGCTACAAGAGAGCTGCAGCTTTGCATGATATGAAGGGGCCATTCAATCAGCTCAAAAATATCTGCATACAATCTTGAATGGCAAGTTTCACAAGAAACACTGGAAAAAGGTATTTGCAGCAACAGCTAGATCAAAAGAAAAATCCCAGTGCTGGATTACAGGCACAGGCAAAGGTAGTCATTTAATAGGCTAAACAGTCTAGAGGTTCTTGTTTAAAGTAACCATACTAATGCTTTTTACCTTCTAGCAATGCCAAAATTCAAATACTGAAGTGCACCCAAATCCAAGTTTAGCAGGACTGCCAATTTGGCTAGTGTGGAGGTGTTCTGATTCACTCCATTTCTACATAGGAGACTGCTGGCACTTCACCTCTTTAGTCATCAAGTTCTTTGCACAGATACATTACCCATTTTGTAGACTTTATAGGTGCTTAAAAGAAAAACTTGTAACCTTCGATTACCTCAGACACTTTTTTGAAAAAGCAAAGGGGTGGCTTTCACCTACCGATTAACGGCCAGGTAGCAATGTTACAGGATAGCAGTCTTCACAGAAGTATACAATACCAGTGCTAGAAGCATAGACAAAGTGGTGTGTGTTACTGGATATAGAGACGAAGTGACAATTCACTAGGTTATAGGTCACCCCACCCACCAGGCACTGGGGCTAAAGCTAAAAATGTAATCCTTAACGTGCTCGTGTTTCCTTCAGACAAGGTTAAAGGCTAGCACTTAGGGTGCTTTTATACCTCACCTCTTAGAACAAAGGTTTCTGCCATAAAATTATATACCCCAATCCTGATTTTAAAGGGATTCTGGTTTATGATCACCACTTGCCCTGGTTAATGACTCAACCTGGCAAGAACTGTGCGACTTCTTCTGGCTTAGTTTAATATACAAACAAAACCAGAAGTAGCTTCACAGAGAAACAGTGGGGGGCAGGACAAAAAAAAAAAAGAGCTTCATCCTCACCAGACAGCTTATTTTCTAGAGTCCTGAATGACAGCTTTCTCTGGTGAAGTAAAAGCACATTTGTTCTTTTGTATATGTGAATACTTCAAAAAGAAGGCAGGCCCACTGTAGAGTTAGGCTCTCAGCAATGCTGCTGCGTTGATACTTTAGGCAAATTAGCATTTCCCTGCTGTACTATGTTCTACAAATGCAGGGCCTTGGCTTTTTCAGCCAGGTCTTGGACACAAGGTTGGTCCTGGCTTTTATGATCAGAGGCCCCTGAAGATAGGGTAGGTAATCACTGGCTTTGTTATGACATACCGTGCCTAAAGTTGATCTCAAATGCTGAAATGGGAATCCCCTGTGGAATGTGACCACGATGTTCCCACTGGATTCAAGATGCTACTGCATTTTCTCCAATATGTCTGGCTAAGGAAAGTCCAGCCAGAAGCATGTGTGGGCCCTGTGCTTTGAGAAGCAGACTAGGATACACATACAAGCAACCTTTATTACTCAAGATCATCCAAACTCCTTTGAATCATATGGTCTATGACAGACAGGACAACTCTGGACAATTTCAGCTGTAGTTTGGAAATGGAAATTATAACAGACGCAGGACCCAAGACTTTGTTAATCAGGCCAATTGAGGGCAACCTGCCAGAACGCTACTTAAATGACTGCAACAGTAAAACACGAAGAACATCTTTGCCGCAGTCAAAGATCAGCTTACTCGTTCTGCTTGGTCTCTGGGTCTCTGGACACGCTTAACATAAGTACCCTGTTGGGGAATCTTCTCGTTTTTGTCAGAGCTTAGGTTGCTTTTTCTGCTGTTAGCCGATGTCATCTAAAAAGGCAAAATTAAGTGCAGTTGGCATATTCCACAAAAGATATCCATGGTCTTTGCTTAAGGCTGTCACATGACCATACACCCTGTAAAATTTGTCAGTTCACCCCCAAAACCTTACTCAGCTGCCTGGCAGCCCTTAGAGAATCAACGACTTAAATGTTTTGGCCCTCAGTATGGATCCTGAACCAGCCATAGGGGTGGAGCCACATAAAAAGGTCAAGGTTTCTAGGCCAGATACTCTACCCTTAGGCTGGCAGCTGGTGGGACGTCTGAGGTGGAGGAACATCCTAAAATAACCAGCAGCTTCAGTACTGTTATGGAAGCTGCCCCTGTTCTCCATTTGGTAGTTTGAAGAGGTTAACTGGGATGCCTGCCTCTGCCGATGTCAGGAGAGGCTGACTAGCTTTTTAAGAGGTTGCTTAGCCTCCAGTACCCCAGCCTCTCAACTTATAAGACTCCATTCAGGAAGCAAAACACCAAACATCTGTCTACTCCAGTGGAGCAACAACCTAACTGGCAAACCTTCCCATTCACTTTTAGGCTTTTACTGCCTTGAGGTCTGCTTCAACTCAAACTGGCCTCTCACCCTGGAATATTGCCCCCTAGATGGGGACAATTTAGAAGACTACTCTCCATCAGAAGACTGACAAATCTCCAAAACAATACTTTCAGTGGAACTCCCCTGTACATGCAGTTCACCATTAGAGCTCCCAGCTGCACCTTCCAAAATATCAATACCATAAAACAGTGGCTCTAAACACTGAACCACTGACCATGCCCAGCAAACTTTACAGTGTAGCCAATTACTTCCAACAACATCTGACTAAATTTAATACAGCAATTGGAGGCTCCGGCAGAACATTACTACTAGACCACTGGCTCCCACCAGAAGCAAAATAATCCTCCTGAACTCCTTGGCAAACTGCGTTAAAGATCACACCTCACCTTGGTGACTACAATAAATTGACAAGTCATGAACCAAAATTATGAGTTGTAAATCCATACACCAACATGGGAGAGCAACTGGGTCATCTCTGGCCCAGTAGCACTTAGATTCTGCATACAAGTGCAAACAGCACCACTTGCAAGTACAAAACACACAGGAAATGGTAATTAGGTTAGACTTGGATGGAGTTTAGGTTGGATTTTAAAGTCAATTTTACTGCATGATAGCCAGCCACATAAGCAAGTAGCTGTCCCCACCCCAGCATGCCATCCAGACAATTAATGGGGGAAGAGGATTACACCTTTGGGCCAGCATCCACTCTTGAAATACTCCAGGCTTCACAGATTCACAATTTTAAACTGCCTTGCTCCATACCAACAGCAGTCACCACAAGCTGGGGGGGGCAACACAAAACCACCGTAACTGTCCACTCCCTTTCTACACTGGCCTGTGCCACCCTCAGTGCACAAAGTGCAAGAAACAAAGCTACACAATGAAAGTGCTATTTTTTAGCACTACCCAGACATTCCTGTCAGATTGAGACACTCCTACAAGTATGCCAAACCAGGCACATGATCCTCCTCACACTCCTAGCTAGATTTCTCCTAATCATTTCAACACACACACACGCAGACACACACACACGCAGACACAGACACACACACACACGCAGACACAGACACACACACACGCACACAGACGCACACACACGCAGACACACACACACACACACGCACACAGACACACACACAGACACACACAGAGACACAGACACACACACACACGCACACGCACACACACACACACACAGACACACGCACACACACACGCCCAGGCACAGACACACGCACACACACGCCCAGGCACACACACACACACAGACACAGACACACACACACACACAAACACACGGACACACACACACACGCAGACACACACACACAGACACACACACACAGACACACACACACAGACACACACACACACGCAGACACACACACAGACACACACACACACACAGACACACACACGCAGACACACACACGCAGACACACACACACACGCAGACACACACACGCAGACACACACGCAGACACACACACACACGCAGACACACACACACGCAGACACACACACACGCAGACACACACACACGCACACACACACGCAGACACACACACACGCAGACACACACACGCAGACACACACACGCAGACACACACACACGCAGACACACACACACGCAGACACACACACGCAGACACACACACACGCAGACACACACACACGCAGACACACACACACGCACGTATAGACCTTATATCAATGGGGTGAAAAGATAATTCAAATTATGAACCCCTCTCCCCAGGCTTTTGGAAAGGATAATGGAACGAATAAACTATTTACAGGGAACCTTACCAGCAGGGGGGGGGGTTCTACAAGAACTGGTAACCTCTGTACCCCAACCATTGATTGCTTAAAAGGGGAGAATAAGCCAATCTGGTTTTCATATTTTCAACTACAGCAATGTACCCGTGACAGAACATTTTAGTTGGTTCGCTAAGGGTTTTAACTATGTGCCTAATCGAACTAGCAACATAGCCCAATAGTCATTATGGACCTTAAAATCTTTATAAGGAAAGTAAATGTGGAGAATCTACTGGGGACTAGTTTTATCAATGGGGAGAATCCATAAATGTGGAGAATCTACTGGGGACTAGTTTTATCAATGGGGAGAATCCAGTACCTAGGAAGGCTAGTACTTAACCCCCCCATTCACCCCCAGTTGAAAAACCTTGAGTCTTGAGAAAAACATTAGAGACAGATTAAGATGGCAGAAATTCACCCCCAATTTAGATGAGTCTGAACAAGCTTTAAGAAAAATTCTGCTGTTCGTGTTATTGAGCCCGATAAAAGGGGGGGGGGGTGATATGGTCCTCATGGAAAAGACTGAGGGCAAAATGAATTCTATATTACAGGATGAAACTCGATAGTATCAATTAACGAGATTAATACATCATACAAAAAAAATACAGCTACTTAAGACCTATTCGATCAAGGGTCAGTAATCAAGCACTTATATTTGGAGAACAAAACCCCCAAGGTACCCTCCAAGACCCATTACGGCCTCTGAGGGCTCCAAGATTTCTTTCCTATCCAAAACATATTTGAGGTAAAAATACTCCAGAATTCTTGGGTAAAATAACACCCAAATTAAATGTCCCTAATCTTTTTATTCCTTACTAATGTTGTTGTAGACCTTTTTCCACTATATCAACGGGTTTAGCCTGGCTGGAAGAACCACCCCAGGCACAATGATTTTTTTTTGTTTGGAACCGGCTGTCCTCATTCTACACAGCAATTTTTTATATTTTTCAGGAGAATATTTTAAACAAGTAACTTAACAGTGGTTGCCATGGGGGCGAATTGTGCCCCCACATATGCAGATATAGTCTTCTGTATGGGAGAAAAATGTTTTATCAATAGTAAATTTAACAAACATTGGAACTTGTACACTAGATTTCTGGATATCTATCTTGAATGGCACCAATGGGCAAATACAAGATTTGAATCAAAGCACTAGTTTTTTTTACATTAACCTATCAGGTTACAACATAATTTGGATGGGTCTTTCGTTGAACAGGTTTTAAATCTACCATTTATAGGAAGCCTACTTTTTCTAACGCCTATATTCAGTATACTAGTTCCCATCCCCTATAATCAAAAGGGAGGGATAGTCAAGGGGCAATTCATTCAGGCTTGCCAAATGACATCTGATGAACACGATTACATCTTAAAAAGTGCCAAAACTTAACCTAAATGTTCATGGAAAGGGGATACCCAGAGGATTTAATTAATGTACAGAACGAGGTGGGGGAAGGCAGGAACAAAGTATAAACCCATTTTAGGTACTGGGAACATATACCCTCTAACAGGTTCTAACAATGTTCAAAAAACAGTAGGGTTACAAAGAACCTTTATTACTGATTACAGTGTAAATGCTGGTATCACCAGAAACATTGAAAAAAGAATGGGAGAAATTCAGTGATTTTACTGACCTCCCCGATCTTAAAGGGAAGTCAGTGAAAACTTTTTTGGAAGGGTAGTAACAACAAAAACTTTAATATGGGGGACCAGTTACTGCGTTCTCCAATCAATGCAAGGGTACGTTTTAAGTGCGGGGCCTTTTCTCAAAGTAACAGTATTTTTCTAAAAATGCTCTATATAAACATACATTACTATGTAACAGAGCAAAGTTTTTGTTCTTAGTTTTGGAAACCCTCCCCAGGGAAGCCAGGGGTGGCCCTTGGGAAACAACTGGTGTACAGAGAGACCTACTGGCAAATATTGGAAGCTATACCAGGATTGAATGACAACATATCTATTGCCCCTCTACTTCAGTTAAGAGCAGCTAAATTGTGAAGCTCACATATAATGTATACTTTTTTTTAGATCATCCTTTTTGCCAATGTTTACTCTAAGCAGGCATGATGTATATACTAGA